>NC_134422.1:24905030-25205030 GCF_030867145.1 Opisthocomus hoazin
ATATAACACGTTTTTCTAAGAGCAAGGTTCTTTTCTAACATTGATTTAAAAATTACTGAGTAACAACTGCAAATATGCTTGCTTTACAGATACTTCAAAACAATAAAAATTTTAATCATTAAATAGAATTTGAACATGGAAGCTTGATGTCTAGAATCTTACATTATGAAAAGCAAATAAAAATATATAAGCAAAATACTTATAGATTAATAGGTATTAACTGATGCAGCTTCTCGGGGAAAACACTCAGATTTGAGCATCAGAAACTGTTGCTGGCAAAACTTGAATCCTGGTTACATAAAGTGGTTTCTGACTGCAGAATATTAGATTTATTTATAGATGTGGTTTCACTTTACAACTACAACTCTACTTCCCTTTTCATAAGGCAGTTCACATGCCGCAACGAACCAATTATACTGGGATTTTTTCCCCTCACTTCCTGGGGTTCAAACAAACCTATTAAAGTCCCGCTGCTCAGTATGATCTTCCTGAGTGATACCACTGAGAATAAGCTGAATCTGAAATCATAGTTTTGCATACCTTTCAAGCTATCAAATAGCAAACAATAAAGCTGAACATTTTAAATTCTTTAACACATAACCTTCAAATATTGAGACTGATTAAATCAAACGAACATGTTTTGTAATTGCAATTTCATAAAATACAAATCTTAATAAAACATCAAAAATGCCAAATGAAAAATCAAATTTGTATGAAATAAAGGGAAGTTTCACTGCTTAAAGAAGATGGAAATAATGCAATAGCAACGCAGAGGAGAACAGCTTTTCTTATGACATTTATTTGCCATGTGCAAGTTCATTTCATACTTAACTTCAAATCAGACATAATTTGTCAGCGGTAAGCAGGGCACAACTTTGGGCACCCAATCAGTCTCTGCCCTCTAGTGTTGAGAAAGCAGATAAAACTCTTCTTGATAGAAGCGTCACTACAAAGAAGCGTGAGCTCAAGAAAAAAGTTTTGCATTAAATATCTTGACTGTCTATTCAGCAGAGAGTAGCTAGGAAACTTCACCTACTGTAAGACTCTTTCGTGGGCTACGTACAGCTGTTACTGGCACCCTGAACAGCGAAGCCAGGCATGGTGTTTTTGAATAAGACATCAAAGGGTGATTGAATTAAATACTGAAATGGTTAAGTTCTAAGATTCTAATTATGCCTATCACAGTCTAGGAGCAGAACCCATTAAACCTGCAAAAAAGGTGCATTTTTATAATACAGTATTTTCTTAGCCATTTGCATCTGACATTTGTAATACCTTCACTGCAAACTCAGAACAAGATGACAACACGTTATGAGAAAAAAAAACCAGATTTTCTGTGTTTCCTGCATTTCTGTTTAGAGGCAATGCAAAAAATCTGCTATCTCATCTTTAAAAATCTGATTTTTCAAAAACAAGTTCATTTTAAAGCTTATTAAATTCTGAACACTAATACGCAAACAGAGAAAAAATATTTAGCACAGTATTTGGTCTTAGTGTTGACATTTAGTCCATAAATTGTTGTATCTTGGACACCGAAATAGTTGCATTCCTGTTCAGTAAGTTGGTGCCTTTGAATTCTTTCCTGAGTAAAAGATGAAAATAGATTTTGGTCTATTGCTAGAAGTGTCTTTTAGGATTCTCTTAACATCACGAACTTCTTCCCAGTGAAAAACAGACTCAAAATGGAAAAATGGCACACATGGAAGAAGGCAGAAGAAAAAGACTGGGAGCTCACCTTGACAGCAGCTTCTGAACCTCCTTCTTTAAAATCTTCATATTTCATTACTTCAGCCATTATGAATCCCTTTTCAAAATCCGTGTGAATCTTCCCTGCTGCCTGAGGAGCCTTCGTCCCTTTCTGTCAAAGGAAAGACCGGAAGAAAATTAATTGCATTTAAGAAGATTGATTGCAGGAAAGAGGTTTCTCCTTTTTGATGTGCTTTCAGGGTCTGCTGAAACTTTGTTTCATATCAGTTAAAATGTCACACAGACAGATCAGGTGGGTAATTCTCAATATTGGGACATACAGATAGATGCCTTTGCCATAGATAAACCAACTGATATTAAAGAAGGGCAGCTTTGTTTTTCCTAATAGGTATCAACAGTAGTATTGATTTGAGAAGCTGTGATTGTGTTTTGTTGTGGGATTCACTTCGATCCCTAGCTCTCCACACAGAAAGTGAGGAAAATAAAGATTTTTAAATAACTTTGAAAAATGAATTACTCAAGGCTTTTACTTACGTCCAAATAATTTCAATTAAATGATAACATTCATTGGCCGACCACATTTATAATCAAAAAATTATTTATGGTGCTCAAGCCCTACATACTAGCTTATTTTTATTTCAGAATAATTTTAGTAAGGCTAATATAGAACAAAATTAGTATTCTTGCCAAAATGTCAACAAGTGAATCACTGAAAAATAAAAAAATCACAGACAACTGTTATAAGATAATTTAAGTTTATGCAATAGAGGAGAATGCATTATAACTGCATGCTTTAAATTACAAGGACATACATTCTGTGCACATACAACCATGGAGAGAAATTTGAGAAATAATGGTGACCTAAAGGCTGCTTAATAAAGCATGTTAAAGTGCTAAGGAGTCTGACAGTGTAAAGCACAGTTTTTACAATAAAAGATGTATTGGGTTAATATGGCTACTCACTGATGCTTACCTGACTAAATTTCTTTGCACATTAAATCAAAGATACTTACAATCAGTCTTAAGATAAACCAGCTTTCAAATTTTCTAATAAAGAGCAAGCATTTCTCCTACTGAAAGCAGTGGAGTTTCAGAATGTGCTTTTGAAAGCTAAGGTAAGAATCAGAACAACAAAACTTCTGCTTTTACATTATTTGGCAGGTATTTCAGGGACTTCAGCTAGCAGCCACCATGTAAAAGGATAAAAAGATGAAAAGGCTACAAAAATAAACGTGTTTTTAGGAAAATAAGTTTAATGTGCTTAAACATATACAAAAAACATCTGTAGCAGTATTAATAAAAATATAAATTTACTGGAAATTATGTTGATTAATGAAAACAAATTAATTCCATTGAATGAAATTAAATACAGTGCTGAAATTCACTGCACAGCACTAAATACACTGATGCAAAAACTTAGAGCTCAATGACAGGTTTGCACCTCCAAAAGTTGATGTTTTTCTGATTTTTAAGATAGAGTTTGTAACTACATGCATTTAAAAATATTCTTCAATACTAATCTTTATATTATAACATATTTACATTCAAAGGCAAACCACTACAGCTCAGCTCTTACTGTCCTCTGGGAATAAATTAGTCGATCTCTATAGCTATAATCACTGTAGATCAATATTTAAAATTCATAACAATTTTAGGCACTACGTAAGTTCCCAGATAAACACGTGAAACTACCAAAATAAACCACGTCTAAATATTAAAGTCAGTAAGAGACCCAAATTACTGCACACTGATTTTAGGTTTTTGAGCCCAACTGTGTATCCATGAGGAATATAATGATGTTATATTGCTTTTATTGCCGAAAATGTAATCCGAGCCAAGCAAAGGAGGAATGAACCACCCGCAACCCAAACAAACTTAGTGAATACAAAATGAAAAGCAACATCAATTTCACTGCAGACAAACCCAGTCACACAGATTAAGCAAGCACAATACTGGTACGTCTTATCTCTGACCACAGGAGGAGGGTAGACAGATTCTACAGGATGAAGAAATTCAGACTATGTAATAGGCAGAATCAATTGTTACCTGCCTCAATCAATGCAGCTCCACTTTCACTGTTCAGCAGCTCACAAATAATTAAAGTTATCCTGGACAAAAACCTCATCTGTAATGACTAGCTAACCGCCACCATGACAAACTTCAAAGTCAGTGATATCAATCTGAATTCAATAGTGTGGAACTGGATATAGCTGATGAATAAGTATGAATCTTACCCTGATGGTCCATGCACGCACTTCATCTGGGCCTGCAGTGAAAAAGTATTCTAGCTGGAGTGCTGCATATCCAGCCTTAATGATCTTTGCTAAAGCACTGAAAAAAAAATGAATCCAATTCATTCAACATATACACACAGAACAGCTAAATGCACCCAGTAATCAATTTACACGGAAAGACACCACCTATTTTGAAGACACTGAGTCTACTTTTAAACACAGTGATAATCGCAGTAGCCTTTTTCTCTGAACTCTCTTCGGAAGACTTACTTTTTTACTGCAGCATCATAAAGACAGTATTTGGATTCGTTTATTTGTCAGGATACAGAAATATGGGATAAATTTAAATCACCCTTATCAGGCAGCACTTTTGGTCTCATGCAATTTTCAGGACTCCAGGTCACAAGAGCGTAACTGTTCGACTGAAATTCAATATTGAAACAATTTATTATAGTTCTTCAGAAAAATTATGGCAAAATTTTCTCCACCGTCCCTATTCCCCGTGGATGACGAAAGAGTTTTGGTGATCATTCCTTCTCAAAAATATACATAACTAATACCTATGTTATAATTAAAACACTGTACAGAGATGACAGATGACAGTTAAAAACTTAATTTAAAATAAATCTTTTCACTCTGTCTCATGGTAAAGAAAGGAGAAGATTCTCTCTTTATAATGGTAATTACTCTGTCATTTATTATTCTATCAGCGCAAGCAATTAAATTACTGCAAGGAAATAGTTGATAATAAAGTGTAGGGAAAATGAATGCTAATTAACCTTTGTGTCATGTTCTCTTCCAGATACTTCTGTTTCTCCTCAGCACTCATATCTTGCAACTTGAGTTCCAAGGCCCCACTGAAAGGAATGACCAAAGCACCCGGGTCGTGCTTGTCCACCCACTCTTTAATTTTTATCAACCTGTAGACAACAAAGGGCACAACATTATCTTGTAGTGCATGCATGGCTGTACCACATTCATTATTATCAAGTAGCACATACATATTCATAAGAATTGCACGGTTTTATGATGCCATCTTTTTGTGTATTGCTTTCCAAGGTCAAGGCATTAACAGGCAGCAATTGCTTCAGGTGTACTCCTTTAACATTTCACTGTTTCTTGGTTTCTGTTTGGCATTTAATCTATCAGAAATAGGCATAATTTGAGACAATAACTAGGTTTTTGGTAGAGGTTAAATACCTGCAATCTAAAATGCTAACTGAATAAAACTTTGTGGATCTGTGGATGTACATTTTTCTCAGGCTTCCATGAGTGATATTTAGCAAACGCAGTAAAACTGGGGGGCTTCAGTTTTTCCTCTGAGTTTGTTTGGGGTTTGGGGTTTTTTTTTTATTTGTTTGTTTGTGGTTGTTTTTTGGTTTTTTTTTTTTTTTTAGAAGAAAGCATCTCAGTGGCCAGGGCAGCTGATATTAGCAGACAGAAACACTACACACTAGAAACTCCCAGACAGCAAGCAGCACCCTGCTTTTTCTGGCTACTGACCTTGGAGTATGCCATAGCTAGCGAATACAGGGCTGTGGTCCTACTAGTTTCTCCCACCTTTCTACTATCTCCCCAGGACAAAGCTTCTAGATATTATACTACTATTCTTTTAAATAAAGAATCACATTTCCTATCTCTCTTCATCTTCAATAGCTGGCAGCATCAATAACAGTTTGCTGTACATCTAATACATTTTCTTTTAGTTGAATTTAGAGCTACAGATTTATGGTGCTAGTTTTCGAATGTTCAATATCCTACCAAAAATGAAGAAAATCTTTTCAGCAATAGCTGATGTTTAAACTATCCTTAAACACAGGCATCACATTCACGACTGCAAATACTATTTATTTTAAATTTATGGGAGACTTTCATAAATTGCCTGTAAGGAGTTCAATGTTATTTATAGGGCACTATTTCTGAACAGGTGTGAATGGTAAAAATGACAACTCTGTATGCTCAGGAAGAAAACTTCAGAGGCTTGGGAATATTTCCTGTACACTAAGACACAAAATACAAAATATAGTACTTTGGGTGCCGTAGATGTTTCAGACCTGAAGCACCCACCATACAGCACGGGGTTTTATGCTTGCTGAGTTCTTTTTCTCAGTCCTGCTAATCTCCAAGATTTAGACTAAGGTTTTAACTGCTATTATACTAAAGTGCTTTGAAACTGTGGCCTGCAAACCTTTAAATAATCAATGCAAATGTCACTTCAGAAAAACATGAACTGAACCACAAGTTCATCAACACACATTTGTCAAAGAAAATAGCAGGGGATCAGAGCTATTATGAGATTAAGTGCATGGCCCACTGAATAGGGTTTTAGATGGGACAAAGAATATAAAAGTTCACTCCACAGTTTTCACACGTTTGTTACATAAGGCTGGTCTTCTATCACTTACTTATGTAAATACCCCATCAGTGTTTTCAATCCTCATTATACTAATCCTTTTTCCTCCCGTTATCCAATGAAAATATAGTCTGGTATCCAGGACTGATACTGAAACGTTATTGCTTTCAGAAACGTCTGAACAGAAAAGCACAACTAAGGTGCAATTCTGAATGTGACATGTGACATTTAAGAGCACTTCTAGAACTGAAATTTGTAGTTAACTGATTTATTTTAGCTAACAAACTGGATATCAAAGTTCAGAGCTTATAAATGCCAGCCTTTTGCAGAAAATGTATCTAGAAATGGATCTGCTATCCATTAATGTATTTCAACATCTGTGCATATATCATTTTTTTTTTTAAGAGAGTATCTAACACTGGTCTCTAGACTAATTAAATAATGTACCAAGTGAAAGACAGAATGAAACATGCAAACTTGAAAAAGTGAAATGAGCATGAAAGTAATGTCAGAAATCGGATTCAAATTCTGTTTGGTAAATATGGTCATCATAACTAATAAACTAAGAACTATTGTGGAACAACAAGATAAGAAATAATTACTTTGGCTAAAACACCAATTCAGAATAATAATAGTCTTAGACTGTCATTTTAACAGCTTTTCTATTGAGTCCTTAGAGGGATTATTTGCATTCCTCAGGTATTCTATTGTACAATTCAGATGAATAAAGACTTACAAATCATTCCTCTACCGCCAGTGTGAGACTTTGATCCAGTGAATACACCATTGTACCTTAACTATAATTGGCAAAAAATCTGACAGTGTAGAGCATCACAAGCTTAATAACAAAGGAGAATATCTCAAAGTGTTGACAGATGATCTTCATAATGCAGCAGCAGAGCTGGTACATTTTAGCAATAAATGAGCGCTGAGGTCTAAAGGTCTCTGAAGTGACTGACATCAGACCTGCTACAGCCTCACTAAAAGAATAAGGTACTGCATCCCACTCTGCACAGACAGTTGAGTTCTCTGCCCGAGCCTTTCACTTTTGTGACTTTCAATGTCACAGGAATTACTAAAAAGTACCAAGGAATTCCCCTAATGGTGATCAAAATAAAGAAAACAAAACAAAACAAAAATCCCTTAAATATAAATACTGATATACTTCTACATGAAATTGTCCCAAAAGGAAAAATGCTTGACTAATAAAGTAATAGCACAAGTTTGTTTTCCTGTTAGGGATAACCAAGTGTGCTAAACAGAACAAAATTCTCTTAACAAATGGTAACAGTTAATGTCAAAGTCTGTTTCATTTAAGCATGTAATTTTTCCACAGAAATGCTGTATGTCTGTAAAAGGACAGCATTAGCGCACTCATTTGGGCCTTTGTTAAGATAAGCAAATCCTGGAGTATCTCTCCATTATTTCATGTTATAGTTGATAACGAATGATGAAGGGTATTGGATTTTAGGCTCAGAGAAAAGACTACTAACACTTAAGAAAATCAATTAAAAAAACAAAACAAAACACTAAAATCTAACAAAATGAAAAGGAAAAAAACCCCAAACAGTAGAACTGGCCAAACCAATGACCATGATTAACAGTTGAAACTACTTTAAGAAACAAGAAAGTGCTCAAGATGAAAACCCTTCTTGACAAAGTGAAAACTATGTGAAAACAGCGTACACACTAAAAGCAATTAAAAATATCCTGCTTCCTAATTAGGTTTCTAAACATGCCATTATTAGTAGACTTAAAACTAAATTCTGATTAGAAAATGCTGAGCAGAAAGGAGAAAAGCTTATTCTAGTACTACCCAGTAATAACAGCACGGGATCTCTCAGGGCATCTGTGGACGTCCAAGAGCCTTCCCCTGTTGAGGTGTCTCGGCTCTTGCCTCCACGTGGCTCTGTAGAGAGCAGGAGCATGCCAACAGCAACTACAGAGCGTTCCTGATCGAAATTTGATTCTGTTCACCACAAATGGACAGAATATCCTTTCTGGAAAAAAATACACACCCATGAGACAGCAAGACAACAATTCACTCTGTGATGGCAAAAAGAAAATCTTAAATAAAAGTTGAATTGAAAACTCCATTAGAAAGACAACTGTGTAAAAACCTGACACGAGAACAAAATGGAGACAAGAACAAAACCAGATGTGAGCAGCCTGCAAGTGAAGGCAGCACTCCAAATTCTGACCAGGGAAGATGGCCAAGAGGAATTCAGATGCTCACTTCCCACTGCTACTGTTGGCTGATAAAGAGATAAGGAAGGACAAAAGCATGTCAGTGTACCTACTACTAACTCAGAAAAGCTGTGAAGACCAAGATGTTTTCTTGCCGCTACTAGATTCCAAAATTTGATGAGGGCATCATTTAAGGGCATTCCAGTTTTTAACTTTGCATCACCCTGGCAAGGAAGAAGCCAGTGACTTTATGTGCAGAAGCATCAGGACAACTACCAGCGTTAATTCCTGATACTAAATCTGGATGCAGAACAGACCATGGTAAAAGGTTTAAAAATGAGCACACTCACTGAGAAGGCCAACAAGCAAAGAGCACCAGAAAGGGGTGTTGTGCCAAAGGGAGTGCCTTCACTTTAAAATGGTGATGGTTCCCGAGGCAGAAGAAACCAAAATCTGGAGAAAACCAAAATAAAGAGGTACAAAAGTTGCAGAAAGTACATTATCTACAAATCGATATTTGATGGAGTTTCACATGAGAGATCCAGCTGGGAACAGAGACAGAGTTCAGATGGAAATCAGAAGTAGTGATGGAAAAGAGAAGCTGCAGAAAGAACTTAAGCTCGGTAGACACCTACAAGACAAGGCGATCTGAAAAACTGACCCCTAACAAGAAAGGTGATTTGTCAAAGTATGCTTTTGTACAAGCAAGACCAAAAAAAACCCATCTAACTCACGGTAGAGAAACAACTGTTTTTCTGTTCTACACCTGAACTACGAGTGGAAATCAGTAGAAATAAAACAGCATCGCGGGGAAGAAAAAAATACCAGGCAGCACCACAAGAAGGAAAGAAACAAGTGTAAATAATGAGAAAGTCAAACTAAGTGATCAGAACATGCAAAAGACTGAAAAAAAGGTCTACAGACAGGACTGAGAACAAGAGGACCTAGCAACTCCAACAGGCTCTTCTCCTTGGCAGTTCTGAGCAACCCTGGACTTTTAAAACCTTCCAAACTCAACCTGTTTAGTGCTTTGTTCCCCACTGTTGAAAAGTTTTCCATATGTGTAGCCTAAGCCACCTTTACTTCAGTTTAAATTCATTAGTTTAACTGAGCCTATACACTATGGACTGGGAATACACACTCCCTATTTCTTAACGGCAGTGTTTAAAAACTGAGGTCTTTCTTTTTATTTTGATCTTTTCTTGTAAGCCACGTATTATTTCTAACTTTGAGCCTTCTTCTGGACTTTCTAAAATGGGTCTAAAAGTTCCTGGTAGTACATAGTACCTAATGCACTCCTCAGAGCTCTCAATAATAATGTCTTAAGAGGATTAAAAATAGCTAGTAGATTCACTGACACATTTTTCAGGTGATTCGCCTGTTTATAAAACCCAGTATAGCATTTGCTTTTTTGTGACAGCATTGCAACATTATTTCATGCTCAGTTTATAACTTCTTGTATGACACTGCTTGACAAGCTATTCTTAATACTATGTTCATGATTATTCCTGCATAAAATCCTTCTCAGAAGTTGCATCCTAGCTCTTTTTTTCCTCTAATGATTTCTTCTGTTACCTGAGATGCTCCTAAATTCTAGTTTTGTTCTATACATACCTGGACATCTCCTAGTTTGGGCTTATCTACAGATTTAACAAGAAAGCTCATCATCAATCTCATTAATGGAAATACGTAACAATATTCAAACAGCAGCTGCCTCTGCAGATCTCATAATGAGGTATTTTTCCATTTGGAAAGTGAACCACTGATAACTATGCTCTGTGTATTATCTTCCAACCAGTCTCGCACATGCAGCTTCCAGGAGTTTCCATCTAGCCAATATTTCCTATCTGGTTTATGAGAATGCTGTAAGGCACTGAAACCTTTAAAGGCTTAATAAAAGTCTCAATATGTAGTAAAGTATATTTATTCACTATATGCAAGACCATCAGATTTCTCATAAACAAAATGTTAAGAGTCACCTGACAATTTAGACAATAGCCAACATGAATTTGTGGACAGTTGGGTTGCTTCTACGTGATTAAAAATAGTTGTTGAATTGTTCCAACATTTTTCTTGAAATTAAAGGAAAATTCATTGACCTTCAAATGCCTTGTTTCTTCTTTCCTCTTTGTGGCTTCGTCTTTTGAAGCCTCACCCATTATCCACAAGTTATCTAATGATGATAAATTAGGCAATGATGATTTTTTTTTTCCACCAGGTTCAGAAACATTCTACTATGAGTACCACTAGGCTTAGTTGTTTTGGTGGGATGGGAGAGGAAGAACTAATTCAACTAAGCACCAGTATTGTGTGACACAGTTCATAGGTGTGTCCTTCCCTTCTGTTCTGTTACACAGACTGCACAAAGACCAGGTCCCACTGTTCTCAGTGCTGTACATATATATAGACAAATATATAAATAAGAAACATTCACAGCCTCAGTAAGCTTTCATTTCAAACTGATATAATCAAAAAAGAATGGAGTGGTGAAAATGATAAAACTAATGTATATGATAATTTTGTATCACAAAACAGGTCAGTGGCAGAAGTTAAGAGCGGGCAGCAGAAAGCACAGGCGGTATGCTGCTGTAACCGATTAACATGCGGTAACTCTTATTGCTACCTGCCTTTTTTAGGGTGTTCCTTTCTTCTTGCACTACATAAAGAGAAAGGAAGACTAAACAGGAAAACATTAAAGAATAAAAAGGTACTTTCTTCTCCATCATGACTGCGTTTTTACGAAGACGACAAACCTACAGAAGGTTTGGGAGTACCTGTTACTGGCCAAGGCAATCCCGTTTCAAATCATCAGTGACATCTACCAATTTATTTTTTTATTCCCCGTTCCCAGATGGTCAAGGCGAACACATCAATCCTTAGATTTCGAAAGGCCCTTTCCCACCCCACACCTGCAAATACTTTCTAGTAATGCTTCAGAACAAAAGCACTGCCTCCACACGCTACGTTGCTCCCTGGCCAGGAGCATCCTCTCAGCCCCTTAACACAAGAGCTTCAGGAACTCAAAACTTCATTTGCCCTGTGTATCCTGAATGCTTTAAGTTCCTCAATACCTGCCTGGAGTCCGATTACTGTATTCCTTCCAGTGTTCAGTCATTGCACCCAGACGAACCTTCCGAGGGACCAATGTGGAGAACCTGTCTCACACGTTAGATGTCACTCACATCGCCAACAGAGATTCACTTGAGCCTTGAAACATGCAGTGGAAGAGTCCTTAAAATTCTTTACTGCAACATTTTTGGGTACCTACGACACACCCCATGATCTTAGGAATGTGATGACAGAATAGGTATCTGGATTTCACAGTTAACTTCATTGTAATTTCAATGGATGCTGTATCAAGAAAAGAATAGAATTCCCTGATCAACACTCATTTGCCATTTATTACAGACAAGTTTATAAGTTTCCTCAACATTCTCCTTTGAAATTGTAACTAGTCCCAGGCTCTCTGCCTCATGTGTGTCAAAGCAAGTTTTCCCAGGGCCTTGATCTCTATCATGGCCATTATCTTAAATCTCCTCCAATTCTGCAAAATCATTTGTTAGATGGGGTGACCAGTATTCCACCTACTATTTTAGTTCATGTTGCATCCCAGATTCTAAAGAAACATTTTCATAATCTGGACATGAGCTTCTCATGCCTTTCCTTATCCATCCAGATGTTACACTTGCTTTTCTGCTACGAGCTGCACACAGAGCAGGTACCCTACCAGCATGTTCTGCAGGCACACTCCGGCTGTTCGCCAACAAAAACAGCCTGGCAAAAAGTAGTTCTGGGAGAGAAGGACCTCCCTCCCTCATACCTCCCTTCCCCACTCCTCTTCTTTTAAGACAGATGAATTCACCTTCCCATGTAAAGTTGCAACTGGTTGTCCACTGAAGGGTGGTGCAGGAACAGGTGAAGACCGGTAAGGACGGGAGTGCCTTAAGCTAGCCTACCACCCAAAAAGGAGCAATGCCAGGAAGTCAATTTCAGTCAGGAATTTTGGTATTTTATTATTGGAGAATGCTTGTATATGGCATGACTCCTCAGTAAAAATTATCCTGTATGAGATCACTTAAAAATAGATTCTTCAAGGCAGAAGACAATATTAGTTGACATGGGAAAAAAAATCTAGGCAATACTCTGGAAATTCATGTGATATCACTTCATGCCCTCAAGATATAATTCTGTTAACAAATTGTCTCACATAATATGGTAGTAGTATACTGTTCTCAGTTTATCTGGTCTACAAATCTACCTGGAGATATTCGCTGTTTAATGGTATGTTAAAAACACAGAAGGACATAACACTTCACTTACAACTTTATACTGACCACTTTTTGAACATGTTTCATATAAAGATCTGGCTTAACTGACATGAAACTTGTTTAGCTGTTTTGGGTTTGCAAGATGTTGGAACTGTGAAAGAAATAATGCCAGAGAACATGGTATTACCCGTAAATCGAGTACAGACAGTAGATACTTTAATAACTAGAAGAAACATAGCATGCATAACAGAAAAATCAAGCTGATGACCTATAACAAAGTTGGAATTAAAAAATATCAAGATGGTAGAAAGACAGAGAGAAAGAGGTAAAATAATCCAGAATGACTTTTTCTGCTAGTCTATACAGAGCTCCCAGTAAGAAAAGATTTTCCGGTACCTTACACAGCAAATTCCATCTAACAAAAGTTCAGTCAGGGTAACCCTATTTTAAATATTTGTAAGAAGCATCATTCATGAAGAATAAAGATCTTTAAATCCATTTTTCAAACATACATTTCTGATCTAATATTCAAGGCTTCAGTAACGTCTCTTTATCGAAATTTTGGTCGCCACTGAAGTGATCAAAAACAATGATGCCTTAAACAATACTGAAAACCACCCTACAGTGCTGCTGTAGCAGGTGCTGGTACGGGTAAGGCTTACAGTCTCTAGTTCTCCTTGGTCTGCCAATTCCGGAGACGACATGGCTGCTGCTGTCAGCAAGGATCAAGCACAGTCAGGACTGCACTACTGATGGAACTGCTTGACAATGCAGACCAGCAAATCAGGCACATTACGTTTCCTAGTTATAGGCGTAGCAGGCTCGTCTTGCAGCACATATACTTTGGACAGAACAGATGCCTTTAGAAAGTCACATCTTGTCATTCTTTCTACTATTAATTATAAAATGCAGAGTTTTGAAAGTTTATCTTGAAAACTATACAAAATAACAAATGCTCATTCATAAATTATAGCAAAAGGAGCAATCTCAGTCACGAGACGTGCAAAATGATGATGACTGCAATACTACTACAGATCAGTAGAAAGAATCCCTATTCCATAGTCAGATTTACGTGATGGCATGCTAATTTTAACTTTTGCCTCTTGACAGGATTTCTTATGTCGCATGGAGAATAGTATTCTTAAGGGTCCTGTACAAAAAGAGTAGGACAATTCATATCAATGCTATCATAGCAAAGTCTCAAATACCTAATCCCGCTAAAAATTATACGCCATGCATAAGCAGAATATTTGATCAAAATACCATGTGATGCCTTAACAAGAGAAACTTTATATGAAATGCACAACGGACAACACAAATTTTAATTTCTGTTCTTCAATTCTTCTATGGACTGTGTGCACACAAGCAAATACAGTGCCATACTCCCAAATGAAAAATATGATCTACACAAGACTCCTGTGTAATGAAAGAAATATATACTAACAACACTGGAAATAAGACACTATAAAGAGTAATTGGGAATATATCCACTAGTGCTAATTAAAAATCCTGCAATGAGTAACACAAATGCAGATTACAACATGTGTTAGTTTTGGCTTTTGCTAATGTCAGACAACAATTTAACAAAACCTAAACAAACTAGGTCATAATATTCCCCTTCAGTTCTCTTAATGAAATATCCTCTCCTGCTCACATATGATAGAAGGAGACGTCTTCCTCGCTTCTCCAGAATTAGTCTGTGTGATTTTAACTGCAGAGCCTCTCCAGACCACAGAATTCACATGAATGCGCTCTTCCTCCCTCCATCAGTTGTTAAAAACTATGTAAGTATTAACATTGCAACAGTCAATTCTTATCACAATAAGAGCATCAGATTTAAAATAATAAACCCTGCTTATTCCCCCTGCTCCCTTGGACGATTACCAGGTACCAACATTTTGTGATCACACGATACTACTAGCAACGCTTTAAGAAGCAATTTTAATGAGACTAGTAATAAGAATCATAGAAGCTGGTGACACTGGACTAAGTTGTGGGAGGTTTTTTGATGAAGAAGAGATCAAACTTATTGTTAGGCTGGAACATGCTACTCAATAAATCAGAAATTAACTTTGATATTTATCCAGGGAAAGTACATCATCTAAGCTCTCGGTATAACAATGAAAGAGTTATTTAGTTGAATGGTTAATATTCAAACCACAGCAACTCAAAGAATACAAGGCTTCATTTCAGACACCTGATTTAGATACCGAATCTCACTCTGCTCCCTCTATAGTTAATGAAGCAGAAGGCTCTTCTGAGGGCAATTCAGAGCACTTAAATTAGGGCTCCAGTTCTCACTTACTACTTAAAGCATCCTCCCTCTCCCTTCTTCATAGGCTGCTTTAGAAACCAACCCTGACCTTAAGTGCCTAAGATGCTTACGTAAAATTATGTGGTGTGCCTCACTCTTACCTCCCGCTGATACATTTCGCCAAAATACTGTCTAATAGATACGACAGAACATACTGTACTGTCATATGAACGTGTCCATGTCCAAGTGAAACACCAAATGAGTTAGGGATTTTCACAGTGTGCAGAGATGCCTTGTATGAAACACACTTCACTAATTTGAAACGCTGTCACAAAAATGTTAAATTCTACAGACACTGTCTGTTTACCTGTCTAAACTATGGTGAAATGAAATAAAATTAACAGTATCTGAATCATCTGCTAAAACGTACTTGTCCTAGGGGAACACTAACTCGGATTTTTTTCAGAAGCAGGAATAAGTGTCTGGATCAGTGTCTGAAATTACACTCCATTTACCTGACGGACTGTAAAGGATCTGTTAGACATGAAGATTTTTATGGCTGAAAATGGAATGACAAAGTAAATTTCTGTCAGAAACAAATGCTCTTATTCTGTGGGTGGGCATGTACACAACATTTTTATTTGCAAACACAAAACTAAAATTTGATTTATTTACTAGTTTACCTATCTTCATTTTCTTATCAATTATAGAATTAGGATGCAATCAATGCCCCCACCAAATTTAGCAACAAAAAATTATTTGACTAAAAAAGAAGTTTCACCTCAAAGTTACAGCGCTCTGTGGTATGCTTTACCCTTACAAACACTAGCACTAACAACAACAGGATCAAAAAACCAAACCTAAAATGCAAGCTACTTCAGTTTTTATGACTTGGCCCAGAAACCATTTTTCAATAGAAAGTCAGAACATCAGCCCAAAACCATACTAATTCATGTTGAGTCTCTTCTGAGTAAAGAAAGGGCTCCATGTGTGGTGGCATACATGATAGTCGTCAACATAAATGAAAATGTTCATGAATAAAAAACAGGCTGTATAAAGAGCTAATTATAATATTACTATCAATTGCTAGCTTGCGCTTGCAAATCTTTCCTATCACATAAATGCATTGTTTTTGACATTTCTCTGTAGCTAAACATCACATCATTTCACTTTTTCGAAGTAGTTCAGATATGCACAGGATGTACTATAAGGAATGTGGTCTGATCTACAGTTACACTGAAAAAGAAAAAAACTATGACAAATGTGCATTGTCATTAAAAATTAATTTAAAACATTAATCAACTATCAAGTGAAAAAATAAAACCCCTAGGCTTTTAACAGCCCCTACAAAATAATTTCTACTTTCTGCATATTCATCCTTTCTATCCAAAACAGCAGTTGAAAACACTTCACCCAATCACGCAATTGAAGACTGAAATAATACATACAGCCAAAGCAACAGTGAAGCTGTGAATTGCTCAACTTGCATCCCTATGTTTTCTTACCCTTAGAAACACTGTTTATTTGCTTAATCACACCATTTTAGCACGAGTTGTAAGAAAAGTTTCAGTAACCAAAGAAAAGAACCATTCCTATATTAATGCACAAATGGATTCTTCTATTTTAGAATGGCCATAGAATTTAAGTTTGAAAAAGGCCTGCTCAACAGGCAACAGCCCTAGTAAATAATCTATGGTTAAAATCAGACCTAGCCAAAGGAAAAATCCTAAGAAATCAGAGTTATTCTACAACGTGATAGTCTATCCATTTCTCCACCGGAGTCACTTAATCAACAGATACAATGCTACTTTAGACTTAGCTTGGTTGAGCAATGACACCATCAAAGAAGAAACGATCACAGAAAATAACCTTGGTAAACACAAGTAATTTGGTTTAAAGGAAAAAATAAAGCATGCCCTGATGAATTTATTCTCTCATTGATATGACATATGATTTTCTATACAGGAGAAATACAGCTATAAAGTATTTGATAGTGTGGTGCGTGTGAAACTAGTCATTCAGCCGGAGACGAGGGGAAGTGGATTTTTACAGACCATGTACTGAGAAACACATTGGCTCTGTTAACAAGAGAACAAACTGGCGTTTAAGGATATCATTAATCAAGTTTCACAAGGATCGAACTTAGGACTGATCTTGTTTAAATACTTTAATGACCTTGACACAAACATTAGTTGCATGCAAAGTTTACATTTGATACAAGAGCAGGAGACGTCTTCCGCAAGGGAAGTCATCAGCATCATCAGTTGGCAGTGACATAGAATGGGGATCACGATGGATTAGTCGTCTTCAGAGCAACTCTAAGCCACCAAGACAATACAACAGGGAAAAGGCAAATGTAATTTACAGACCCTACTGGAAATGCTTCCCTTCATTTAACAGGATGCATTATGTCTGCATATAAGGTGTTCATGAAAGCATGTGGAGTACTACGTGCAGCTGCGGTCTGCTAAATTCAGAACAGGTCTAAGATTACCAGAGGAATGGGAACCTCACGTAAATGACAAAGAGAGAAAATTGATAATGCCTGCTTTAAATAAGTACTGGAGGTAAACACCAATTAGGTAAGATATTATTTAATCTACAGGATAAAGCTGCCAGAACCACCAATGAAACAAACCAGCCATGGAAAAACGTAGGCTGGAAATTAGCAGAAAATTTTCAACCCAAGGCAGCAGTGAGGTTCTGTGAACAGCCTCCCAATACTAAGTGCAAAACAATCAGCTACTGTTAAAAAAAACCCACCTTAATTAATTTATGAAAGTCATTATACTGTGTAGCTACCAACAATAACCGGTTCTGTACTGAATGCAGAGGAGGGATTACAGTAATTTAGGGATTACCATATAGTTACAAGGAAGCCCTACACTTTGTGAATCCAGAAGTACATGAAGGCTATGCAGAAATGCAAAAGGGGAACAATCTCATACAAATCAAGTTCCTACACATTTTGTAGAAACCAATGCCTCCACTAGGGAAAAGGCACGAAGAACTCAACCACCGCGTATTTGACTTGGCTGGAGTTGGCCAGCTGACCAACAGCAGTAGGCTGGCAGACTGATCGTCATGCAAAAAGCCCTCCCGAGGCGCAGAATATGATGCTACCTGCTGTTCAGTGCACCACCTCACTGCTTTTTGAAGAATAAGTAAAAATTAGGAATCACTGTTGTAAGGAAACAAGACAACTCCCGGAAAACTAGACTTCAGAACTCAGCTTCTTGGAAAACTAGACTTCATGAGTTCTGCTCTTCCAAAGTAAAATGTAATAAAAGTCAAAAGTAGCCCATTATATCATGCATAGTTACCAGTACCACTCATGAGGAGAGCACAGGCAAGGCAGAAGAGGTGGCTGCAGTACTTATATCACAGCTTGGCAGTAAATAGTTTCAAAATTTGGACAAGGTACCGCTTTTTAAAATATCACTAATGAGAACACTGAATTTCATTATCCTAATTGGTCAAATGAAGAAAATTAAGAATTTGACTATTTTAAAATGTTTGAAAATTTCAATGGAATTTTCTTACTTGGCATCACAAACAGAAATCTAAAAGACACAGAAGTAAAATCCAGTTCTCCATCACCAGATCTCCAGGCATGTAAAATGCCTTTAACACAAAGCTTCCAGTTCCAGGTCAGTATCGATTTTTGCTCCAGAGAAAGGGAATCCCATCATCAGAAGTATCCTATCCCACCCAACTCTACTGCATCCTCAAGAGCAAGCTTGTCCTTTACATGGAGCAAGATAAGGTTGGCTATAAAGGAGAGTGCGCCGTTTGGTACACCCATGAGAAGACAACCCTTTGGGGCAGGACATGGATTCTAAAATGCATTGGCAACCTTCATTCCAACATTTTCTGATTTCAAAGTGTTTCCCATTACAATATTAAGACACTTAATGTAGCTGTACATAATTTCAAGTATCTAAAAAAGCAACCAAAAAGCATGTTAAATTGTAAACCAAATGTACTCATTACAAACCTATCTTTGAGCTAATCACAGAATCACAGAATAGTAGGGGTTGGAAGGGACCTCTGTGGGTCATCTAGTACAACCGCCCTGCTGAAGCAGGGCCACCTACAGTAGGCTGCACAGGATCTTGTCCAGGCGGGTCTTGAATATCTCCAGAGAAGGAGACTCCACAACCTCCCTGGGCAGCCTGTTCCAGGGCTCCATCACCCTCAGAGGGAAGAAGTTCTTCCTCATGTTCAGACAGAACTTCCTGTGCCTCAGTTTGTGCCCATTACCCCTTGTCCTGTCACTGGGCACCACTGAAAAGAGCTTGGCCCCATCCTCCTGACACCCACCCTTCAGATATTTGTAGGCATTTATAAGGTCCCCTCGCAGCCTTCTCTTCTTCAGGCTGAACAAGCCCAGCTCCCTCAGCCTCTCCTCATAGGGGAGATGCTCCAGTCCCCTCACCATCCTTGTAGCCCTCCGCTGGACTCTCTCCAGTAGCTCTTCATCTTTCTTGAACTGGGGAGCCCAGAACTGGACACAGTACTCCAGATGAGGCCTCACCAGGGCAGTGTAGAGGGGAAGGAGAAGCTCCCTCGTCCTGCTGGCCACACTCTTCTTGATGCACCCCAGGATCCCATTGGCTTTCTTGGCAGCCAGGGCACACTGCTGGCTCATGGTTAACCTGTCGTCCACCAGGACACCCAGGTCCCTCTCCACAGAGCTGCTCTCCAGCAGGTCCACCCCAAGCCTGTACTGGTGCATGAGGTTGTTCCTCCCCAGGTGCAGGACCCTACACTTGCCCTTGTTGAACCTCATCAGGTTCCTCTCTGCCCAGCTTTCCAGCCTATCCAGGTCACGCTGAATGGCAGCACAGCCTTCCGGTGTGTCTACCACACCTCCCAGTTTTGTGTCATCAGCAAACTTGCTGAGGGTACATTCTAACTCTTCATCCAGGTCGTTGATGAAGAAGTTAAACAAGACTGGGCCCAGTACTGACCCCTGGGGGACACCACTTGTCACCAGCCTCCAACTAGACTCAGCGCCGCTGATGACAACCCTCTGAGTTCTGCCATTCAGCCAGTTCTCAATGCACTTCACCGACCACTCATCCAGCCCACACTTCCTCAGCTTCCCTAGGAGGATATCATGGCAGACTGTGTCGAAAGCCTTCCTGAAGTCGAGGTAGACAACATCCACGGCTCTCCCTTCGTCTACCCAGCCAGTCATGTCATCGTAGAAAGCTATCAGATTGGTCAGGCATGATTTCCCCTTGGTGAATCCATGCTGACTACTCCTGATAACCTTCTTTTCTTCCACTTGTTTCATGATGGCCTCCAGGATAAGCTGCTCCATCACCTTTCCCGGGATGGAGGTGAGGCTGACCGGCCTGTAGTTCCCTGGGTCCTCCTTCTTGTCCTTTTTGAAGATTGGAGTGACATTGGCCTTTCTCCAGTCCTCGGGCACCTCTCCTGTCCTCCAGGACCTCTCAAAGATGATGGAGAGTGGCTCAGCAATGACATCCGCCAGCTCCCTCAGCACTTGTGGGTGCATTCCATCGGGGCCCATGGATTTGTGGACATCCAGATCACTTAAGCGATCCCTCACACAGTCCTCCTCGACCAAGGGAAAGTCGTCCTCTTTGTAGGCTTCTTCTCTTACCTCCGGGGCCTGGGATTCCTGAGGGCCAGTCTTAGCACTGAAGACTGAAGCAAAGAAGGCATTCAGTAGCTCTGCCTTCTCCGCATCTTCCGTCACCAGGACACCCGCCTCATTCAGCAGCGGCCCCACATTGTCCCTAGCCTTCCTTTTGCTGCTGATGTAGTTGAAGAAGCCCTTCTTGTTGTTTTGGACATCCCTTGCCAGCTTCAATTCCAGGTGAGCCTTGGGCTTCCTCGTCGCATCCCTGCATGCTCTCACCACGTTCCTGTACTCTTCCCAAGTGGCCTGTCCCTCTTTCCACATTCCATGGACCTTTCTCTTCTGCCTGATCTCCGCTAGAAGCTCCTTGTTTAACCATGCAGGTCTCCTGCCTCCTTTGCTAAATTTCTTTCTCAGGGGGATGCATTGCTCCTGTGCATGGAAGAAGTGTTGTTTAAAGAGCGACCAGCACTCATGGACCCCCCTGCCTTCGAGAGCCCTGGCCCACAGGATTCCTCCCAGTAGCTCCTTGAAGAGGGCAAAGTCAGCCCTCCTGAGGTCCAGGGTTTTGATCCTGCTTATCGCCCTGCTTCCTCCACGCAGGATCCTGAACTCGACCATTTCATGGTCACTGCAGCCGAGTCTACCTCCAACCTTCACATCCTCCACCAGTCCCTCCTTGTTTGTTAACACGAGGTCCAGCAACGTGCCTTTCCTTGTTGGTTCCTCCACCACTTGCATCAGAAAGTTATCATCAACGCTCTGTAGGAACCTCCTGGATTGCGCCTGCCTAGCTGTATGGTCTTCCCAGCTGATGTCAGGATGCTAATGGAGCTACAGTAAGCATTCGCCCCTCAACAGAGGAGAAGCTGGGAAGGGGGAAGGTGTTCTGCTACAAGACATCACAGACACTTGCTAAGAGCAGAGAAACAAAAAGACATAATACCCTGAATTTCATGCCATGCTTTGTAAGGAGAAAAATCTAGTGAGTGCAGTCTCTTCTGACCCTTCTTCCTAAAACATGGCCACGTCCCCATCCCAATCCAACAGTTCTTCACATTCTGTTGCTCACCACAGTTTCTTTTCCTGGTGTCACTCTCCAGAGCTTTCCATCCTGGTCCAACAGCTCTTCAGCAAGATGCTTCCAAACATGACCCCCAAAACTTACACCTTTTCCTTCAGTCCACACCTCCCTTGTACCCCAGCTTTTGGTCACTCCCACACTCCTACCTCCTTCCGTCTCACTTGCGAGGTTAACAGCTCTCAGCATGGCCAGGGACCCACCTCCTACTCAGTTTTATTTCTCAACATACAGAAGTACCTTGGGATCAGAGGCACTTCCAAATTCCTGTTAGGTCTGCTCAATTCTTCAGTTTAGTAACAGCTATTTCAAAGTTGTTGTTCCTTAGCACTACATTAAATATTTACCACTGCATTTTCTTAGATTTTGTTTAAAAAATAAATCATGCAAATGCTGAAATTTTATAATTTGTGTTCTGCACAAATCCAATGAATTTTAATGATCTTTCCCAGTAGGAGGAGGACAAAATAAGTATATAATAGGCTGAAATGAACTAGGCTCAGGAACAAAATACCAATTTAAAAAAAAACAAAAAACACCCCAATCCACTGTATAGTTACTTAAGTACCAGAGACACAAAAACAATTCATAAAGGTATTATATCTTATCAGATACACACAGTAATATTTAGAAAAATATTCAATGTAAGTCCTTTGGTAGAGTCTAGAAAAGCACAGAACATACAGTTGTACGTCTAGTATCTCCACTTATCACATGAAATGTTCTCTTCACACAGGCAAGCGACCAAAAATGGGAACCTGAACAGAGCAGACTGAAACACAGCAGGGCTAAGAAACACTGCATCTTTCCTTGAAAGAGAAACTTCTGAGAAAAACATGCAGTTGATAGTTTCTCTAGCGCATTCACATAGTTATCGTATACTGTACTTTTGGAACAGATCTGTAGAGTAGGCAACAAGAAAGGCCAAGAGTGCAGGAGACTTGGTATGACTTAATATTCTAGTCATAGCTGCACATGTCCCCATTTTGTTCTTTACCACACAGAAACCACAACTATACGTTACATGTCCATCAGAAAGAGGATGCATTTTTTAATGTTTTAATGAAAATAATGCAAAGTACAGAACTTCACAGTGATGAGATGCCTAAACCAGGAGAATTTCCCCAGCTCTACAGCAGTTATAAAATACTACATAATAATCCTTTACACTGAAAGCACTTACTAAATTTGTGCAAAACTTACACGCTGCAATTTCCAGAAAAGTATCACGCTACAAATGCATTCCATTCATTCAGAAGCAACCCAGATTCAGTACTACAGAAGCTGAAGGTACTGCTCAATGCAATGATTCATAGTTTCCCTAATAGAAAGATTCAGCAGTTTTCAGTCGAGACCTTTATTCCCTCTCTGAATAAATGATGCCTGAAATTTTTATTCTTGTTCTAATGGAATTTCAATGGCCTTCACTGCAAATCTACTGGAAATTTTCGCATATTAAGTGGAAAAAATTAAATGATGTTAACCACATTTTAATGTGATTAAGGCTGACAGGGTCATTATTTCTGCTAATCACTCAGTTTAAAAAGCTCAAACAAAACTTTGTAACAGCCAACGTTTTTTCGGATTTTCATATGTCTGCTGTAGTCAGGAATTAAAGCCACCACAGAATATGAAACAGTACATATCATTAAAAAGATATATCAAGTTTTTTCTGCAATTTGTACATGGATTTCATTACAACTAATCTCAAGATTAAAAAAAGAAAGGGGGGGAATCAATCTTACAATCTGTATACCACTTTACTTTTGTCTTCCCCAATCAGAATACAAAATTGAACAAGACAACACAGATCTCTCTTCTTGTAGCTTCTATTTGCTAGCGAAAAAGAGAAAACATTTCCAATGTCTTGGCCATGAACCAGAAGCTATGCATAATCACTGAAACCGATTTCTTAGAAAGCGTCTGCTGGGCTCCGCAATACAGAGCTCTGCTTGTTACCATTTAGGTCAGCATAAGCTGGAAAATGGGCACAAAAAAGTAGAACAGAGGCAAGTGGCAATGCTGAAGAGCAAATAGTTTATAGTTTTCACAGTGCCTTGTAGTCTCCTCTCGTGGAGGATGAAGGATAGAGAGAAAATTCAGGACACTGCTGCTATGGTCACTGGCTCAGCTCGGGAGCCACAGCCTTCCAGCCAGCCCTGCCGGCTCCCGACCCGAAGCCTGCCACGGCAGCACCACCGAATCCCGACGGAGCAACTCCCCAAGAGCAGCCACGGAACACAGAAGCCTGGGGGGTGGAAGGCCTTTAATTAAAAACCAGACATAAGTTTGTCTCATTTGCACTACCAGAGAAGAGAGGATGTTGTTTGTGGGATTTACTTTTTGTTTCTTTCTGGGTGGGAGGAGGCTGGTCAGAGTTTTTGTTCGGCTTGGGTTTTAGGCTTTTTGCAGGATTAGCATTTTCTGTAATGACGACCCCTGTAATGCTTATTGCCTGCTTAATAATTAATACCAACCCCCCTGTGGATCCTCTTTTCTGGAGGACCTGTACCTCTCATGCCATGTTATCTCTCTCCTCACAAACCCAAAACTTACAGATGATTAAAAAAAACAGGAAAATTTAAAAAAGCATTTCATCATCCAAACTCATTTTTCTACATAAGTAACTGTGTTTATACTTAAGGTACTTTAGAAGAGAATGAAAGTGCAGACAGACTGATTCGCATTGATCGTTCCCATCTGGTTTAATAGATACATTTCAACCTTATTGAATCACTAAAACTTCCATTACAGCAGCTTCTTGAATTACAAAAAAAGTATTAAAAAAACAGAAAACAAGATCATTACCTTCTTAACCTTAAGGTATGTGAAATTTATCTGAAAAATATTTTATTTCTTTCCCATTCCTTGGCAAAGTATCCAATCACATACGGAGATTTTTAGATCTACTTCATAATTACAACAAAAAATGCTGAGCAAAACAACAGTCATTAATGACACGCAAGTCTTTTCATACAAGACTTTACTTCTACCTTCATATCTAGCATGTACTGCTAACTCTGTATTTCAACACCCAGCAGCTTTTTTCCTAAAGAACATTTGATTCCTGCCTGAATACCTTCCATAACAAGAAAAAGTCCAACAACATCAGATCATTTACTATCAAGGAACAAACTACATTAACATCAATATCATATTACAGCTGTAGTTTGCGATGTTCTCAAAAAGACACATTACTGGTATTGTCGGACTTTCTAGTTTTAGCGTGAAGCCATGCACTAGTGCATCAACTAACAACCTCACTGAATTCTTGTGCTCATCTAAGCAGGGACCCTGCTGAATGTCCTAATGCATCTTATTGTGAATCTTCAGCAAATAAAACTTCATGTATGAGCTCATGATGTGCTTTGCTGCTGGAAAGTCACAGGCTCTGTGGGAAGCTTTTTATCTTCCCAGCAGTCAGTTCTCTGAGAACATCAGTGCAGCTACTGTAGTTACCTGTAGATTACTTGTATTTTCTCACATCTGTGTCCAGCAATCTAAACCATGATGATAAAGGGTCATTAGGTTTTGAGTGAGGAAGGGGATGGACTAGACAATTTGCTCTGATAAGCTCCTTGTTGTGAGCGCCGGTTTAGAATGTGAAATGCGGGGTTATGCACAATCTCAACTCAAAACCAGTGCTCTCAGAGCACCAATTAAAAATCATGCTCAGCCCACCTTAAACTACACAAACACATCTTACCCAAAATTTTTACAATTAATAATATTGCAATAAAATAATTCTGTCATGGTAAGAAGGACATCAACTGTCTATTAGCCACAAAAGAATTCAGGTACAATTACTAAGATAACTGCTGTTTGGAGCACAGCAAAGCAATTTCCCACAGTGGGACTTACAGTTCAATTTACCAGTTGGGCAAACATTTTGTGCTCTGTAGTGGTCTAGAGAGTTAACGGTTACCTGTAACGTTTGAGCAATGTTATACTTGGACAAAACTTTCTTCAGCTCAAACAGGTGTTTCAGCTTTATCTGTTCTGTGAATACACATTTTTTTCCCCAACCTTGTCCTAAGAACTATTTTAAGGTTTTTCAATTAATATTAAATGCAAATTTATGAAAGAGCCAATGGCTGTATTTTCCCATTCCAAGCTACTCACATTGAGGTCTTGTAAGTTATAGGCTACTTGGAAGAGGGATGAGAACAAGCACAATGTCACCTATAAAATTATGTTAGTTCTCAAGCAACTTAATGAGGTGGTAAGAGGCTATTTTTCCTTACGGGGTATTCTTAATTCAGTAAAACAACAAAAAAAAGGATTACATAAGTTAGACAATACTGTTACGAACTGAGACACACGTACCCACAAATGAAAGAAGGCTGCGTTTCCATACGCAGCAAAACCAGATTAGACCGTGAATACAGTATACAGTGAGAACATTCCAGTGACAGAGCTATAAGAATCTTAAAATACTTGTAGTGAAATTTTGTGTCAAACTCTAGGAAGTATTATGGTATTATGTTAGGCAATAGACAATTATATGGAAAGACGAAGGAGCCATTGCATATTTCTTGGTCTACACGCAAGTTGTCACAAGAAACTCTGAGACTTAAAGAGTATGAAGACTACTACACTTTCCTCTTCTCAAAACTAAACATTAAAATAACTACCATTCAAACACTAACTCCTCAGCTTAGGTAGTTCAAAAGGGGTTTTCTCCATTGTCCTTGCAGAGATGATGATATCCTGCTACATTGCTTTTGAGTCTTAATTTCTAGTCAGTGAAGAACAGAAAACTGATATTTTACACAAAAAAATCGGTCTATTTCCAAAGTAGAATAATAGTAACAATGCATGCTCATAATAGATTTTCCACCAAGATTTAAAACCAGCATTTTATCAGTTAATTTTATACAGACACATCTCCTGGTTCTGACTTCTGCAAGAGGACTAGCTACATACACCACACTTGAATTGTTTGTTTTTTTTTTTTATTATTACTACATGGCCTTTAATGAAAATGCAACATTTTGAGAACTAACATTAACAGTCTGCATCATCAGAGAAAATGAATCCTTCATAATTATTCATACACTGAGTAACTGTAAACCTAAATCATTTCAGAAGACCTGAATGTGTCAAGAACTTTGACAATTATGACTGGAGCCAGGAAACTGTAGCACTGCAGAATTTCTTATGAATTTTTCTAGTTACTTTTTATAAATGCTGTCCTAGATGACAGCTTAATGTGTACCACATGCAATATTTATTCTTCTTCAGTGTCAGACTGTCTAGCCATCCAAGGGAATACAAAGAATGTCACTTATTAGGATAAAAGCACAAGGAAGGTAATCAAGGACATATGTAACATCAGCCAATCATGCCCTATTTCAACATCCTATTCCATTCATAACAGTTCAACAATTATTTGCTTACTGATAACTTGCTTTCAGGCTGTTTGTGTTCCCCATAATGGTGGTTTGCATTTATTTTGCTCTTTAGAATTGGACACTTGCTGTGCCATGCATGTTTGTCAAAACTTTATATCTTCTGTCAGAAATCGCTTTAGCATATCAAATCATTTCTGTATGTCAGAAATCACTAATAGAACAATCTAGTTACCTTTTGTGTCAATAGGGTACTGACATAACTAGAAATCAGAAACAAAAGGCTCTCACACAAGCACACACTACTGCACGACTGGCAGCTAAAGCCATGTTTCTGTTTAATATACTTCGAGTGCACAGCTGTATCTTTATGGAAAACCTAATACAGAAATTAGACTTTGACTGGAATGGAAAAATATCTCAGAAATATACGGCCTAAACACAAAGCCATTAACTTTGTTTTTTAAGCTTGAATAACTAAATACCTTACTAGTCTGCCATGTCTCTTTACCATGTGGGTGTTTTTTTTTTATTTTACCATCGCCTATAGGGAATACTTACAGACATCTGCCGATTCCAACCTATCTGATGGATCAAGTTATGAAAAAGCATTAATTCCCAAAGACAAGTAGAGACAGGCAGATAGAGGGAGCCAAAGACAAACATTTACCCTCCATAAAGTTATTTTAAAATAATGATAATAATAATAATAATCAAAATAATTTTAAAAACATGCACGCACACTTCATTAATCTGAGTATCCTGCAACATAAATATTTTATTAAATAAAACCAGGTATGGATTTAATGAGCCTCTGAAATAAAACATAAGCTGGAAGAACCATCACATGTTTTAGATCAACAACATTGTGCAGGTTTTCAATCTATTAGGTGTTAAGATTTTTTTTTTTTAACAAAAGCCATTTGTTTGGATTTAAATACATTTTCACTTCAGAAGTGTAACACTGCCAGTGCATGAGAACAAGAGTGAGACTTGATATACAGCAAACCTGATTAATGCGTTTTCATTGTTCAACTCCATGAAGTACAAAACCAGCACATGCACTTACTCTCTTTCAAATATTTATCTTCTAAACATTTCTTCAGGCTTTACAAACTATTGCCAGAGCACAGTAAATCCCAAACATTATTTTATTTAACGTCTTTCCAAGTGAACAATAATTAAGGTCGAGCATTGGTAATAAAGGATAACAAGATACCCATACCAAATGTCTCATTTGACAGTTCTTCCGTTAAACATTTATAACCTATGAACTTCCCTCTCCAATTTAAACATGAAGAAGCATCTATTCCTGGCTTCAAAACAAGGATACATAGTTCTGTTCATTGTAAAACTAGTGACTATCAACATATGAACATTAGTCATTAGTATTACTCATTAGAAGAAACTCCAGTTGTAAAAATACTCTGCCAAAACTTTAGAAGGTAAGTAATCTTTCTTGGGAAAAAAAAGCAGTTAAATGAAAACATATTTCCATAGAACTTAATACACACAACTGAGCTGTCAATAACCACAAAATTACAACTATTTCAAAAAAACAAATAAAATGCATCATTATTTCAAAATAATCATAAATGAAAAATGTGTCTGTCAATTGTGAAACAAAGAATTTGCTTCAGAACTAAAATGAACTCGTAAAAGGGGTGCCAAAGTCACATCAGCCTATATTTCCAATTCTAGAAAAGAATCTTCCTTCTTAAACACTATTTTTCTATTTATAATAAATGATTTTTGATTGGCTGATGTTCCCATTTAGCCCCTATTTGTAGAAAATGAACAATAATCCATAAAATATTTCCCCAGAGAATGGATATGCTGCAGACCATTAATGAAGAACAATTTCAAGATGAGTATTGTTCCCAGACCCCATAAACATCTCAAATATCAACTGCAGTGAGATAAAGAATGGTAGGTGAAATAAAATTAACTCCAACTATGAGAACTTAAAGAGATTAACAGAACTGTGTAGCATGTGGTAGCAACAAATGTTTCAAGACATGATCCAGACAGAAAAAGAAAAAAAATCAATAAGCAGAATTTTAGTAGTACATACATGTACTTGTTTGCAAATGAGACACACCAGTACCGAGTAAGAGATTATGACAGGGAAGTTACTTTCTAATTTGGACATTGTGTAAGAGACTATTATAGTGATACTGATTGCAGGGCCCAATCCAAATTTCCCCATACAGATGTTTTTGCAAAAGCAATACAAGTAATTCTCTTGTTATTTCAGAATAAGAGACAATATTATCAGAGGGGGTTCTGCTTAAACAAATTCTAAAATGTAAGCTCCTCTGCCAGTTATTACAACTGTTGATGTTGAACTCTACCAGGAGAATGAAAGACTGTCTTTCCTCCCAAACCCCCCCACGGTTACAAGCGGCGAGGAGCTATCAGATCCTAACACAGAGAAGGAGCTGCTCGCATTGCTCCCATTGCACCAAGTGAGACGACGGCCTCTCACCGCTCTACAGCCATCCAACAGCCTTCCTCTCTGTCTTCCAAACCCTCAGTAGGACCCACACAAAAATAACTGGCGGTTTTTAAATGCCATGTCAGATATAATAATAACGGACTATGCACAACTTCTGTTTCTGTGTTGTCTGGTTGACAAACACAGGCTAATAGTGCTTATTCATTCTGAAAAGCACAGGGCTCAATAAATTAATAAATAATAATAACTTAATATGCAATAACTTAAGAATAAACAACTGCTATCAAGAATAATAATCTCTTGCGCAATTCTCTAGTAGGTGATTTATAAAGTAAAAGGGAAAAAAACACCCACCTTTATTTAAAAAAAAAGAAAATCCTACTTTCTAGGATGAGACCTGCTCATTAATGGGACAAATTCAAGTTATTCTTTGAGCTCACAAACCAAACTATGGCATATGTAGATCAGGCTCTACCCCTCTTTTCCCTATCAAAATTCTCCTGAGATTCAAACAAGCAGAAAAGGTAACTTGATTCAGCTACAGCATATTAGCAGACAGCATTTTAACTGCCATGAGAAACGTAACTGGACCTTTGTAACTTGCATCACAAAGGAGACAAAGTATTTCTATAAGTCAACAACAAACAGAAAAATGCAGCAGAACAGAGCTTATCTTCTCCAAGTAGATTCAGACACTCATTTTCAATCAAAGAATCCCTGGCATATTTAATTGAGTAGACTATTTCACTTCCTTCTCTTTCTCTCATCAATATCATTACATTCAAAAATCACGGTGGTGAGGGTGGCTGTGCTTGTGTCCTACTTCTTCACTAGCAACGATGTTTCTCTTCAGGAACTTGAAATGTAAAAGGGATTTTGACACAAACATCTACAGGCTTACATGCACAGTCAAACTGCTTTACTCTAAAAGAGTGAAGTCACTACTGAACTATTTACCATTGGAAGTAGGATTTGAAGTCTGTATCTGAGGTAATGATACTGCAGAGAGGTGACAGCACTGATCTGGTGGTTAATAGTATCCTAGTCTCCTCCAAAATCCCTGAGGACCTGTTGATGGGGTTGTGTTGCTGATGCTCAGGACTAACAACCCTGGTCTGGAACACACTGTAAATTACAAAATTTGGTCCTCAATATAAATGCTGCATTCTTGAGTTGCTCACCCTTCCCCTTTCTTCTATTCTGTAACAGTAAGTGAGAAAAATATTGTTTCTTCTTCACTTTTTCCACTTCAATGTTTAAGACTTGACTGGCTCAGAGTACTGTGAGAGACTCCTATTCTCCTAAATAGAAGCTAGTCTGAATCTAAAATCCGAAGTGATAAAAAGCAAGATGAGACCCTCTGAAGCTAAAAATCTCTCTTTGGTGTATCAAAAAAGACATCAGGCTACAGAGAATTACCAAACTCATTTAGTTGCCCGTAAAACTAATGTAGTAAAACTATGTAAAACTACGCATTGTCAAAAGCTATGCTCTAACCTTCAATAAACAAGAGGGAAGAATCCTAAAGAAGAATTTATTCAAAGAATTAGAAATCTGCATTCAGGGAAGCAAGCAGCACACTGCTTAGCCAGCAAAGTCCACAACAGCAGCGTTCAGTGAAGGACCACAACTGCGTACAACATACATTTAAATCACTCCAAAAAAGGAAAGCCTTTGAAAAAGAGAACTGACTTTGAACACATACTTTCTTTGCAGACATCATTCAGGAGATAATTCACTGGTGTAATTCCAGAAAAAAAAAATGTGCAATTACTAGACAATATCAATATTTTTATGGGGTAACTTGGTTTTAAAGTAAAGAACATTTCCCCAGAACATTTTGTCTATGGTTTCCCAGCACCAGCACTTTTAGGGAAGCTGTAAGGAGAAAGCACAAGCTTCCCAAACAGTGGAAAGTAAGTAGCAGAAAACTGAAGCAAGCCTGTTACACACCATACTGGGAAGAAAGAAGAGCAGTTATACGTTAGTCTCTGCTTTCTCCATATCCACTATACAGCAACAAAATCTATACTCAGACATATCTCTCATCTCAGGTTTGTTTCTGAGCAGTTTAAGCGTTCTTCATTTTTAAACAGACTGAAGCTTGCAAAGGATGCTGTACCTCACGATGCACCCAGAGCCAGGAATATGTCACACTGCAATGATTTTGAAACAAAGTTTGTGTCATTGTCTCTGATAACGTCACCGCACACCATTTTTCAGTGGAAGCCCCTCTCTTCACTGCTCATGCTGTCTACACACTGAATGAAGCAAAGTTGTGTAATTAACTGATTTGAAATCTAGTGCCACATTATTCTCTCCCCTAGAACTATGTATCTTAAGTAGCATGTGCTTATGAACGTGACAAAAATATTTATTGAAATGTCCCAATTCCAATTAAGATCAGGAAGTAACATGGTTTCTAAAGTGTTCAGCCAGTACGTACAAATAGAGATGCCCCTTCTTACCCTGCACAGGTTTGGGTAACTTTAGAAATAGTTCAGTTTTTGCTTGTTGCAAGCTAGCATCTATTGCTTTAGATTTTGCCTATGAAAATTCAACGGTTTAAATAAAATATCACACAAATTACTTGATTCTGCGAACTGCCATGGCACGTTAGAAAAAGTATCGTTAGCAATTCATAAGACTACACAAGCCGACTACAAAACTGGTGGAGCATCCAAACTCAAACCTGCGGTTGTTGAACATTACGGCCACACCGACAGAGCTGTGTGTAAACAGCTCAGAAATTATGGTGATGACAGGCAAAGAAAACAAAAACACCAAGAGGAATGTCTGGAGAGAGAAGAAAAAAAGGAACAGAAGATTGAAAGCAAAGCTGAATTGTTCAAAAGGAGGTTTGGTGTGACACGCAGCTGGCAAGACAGAGATTGTACGCATAGCAATGAAGCTGAGAAGTTACTTCTAGCTGCTCTCACCCAGCACAGCCTTACTGACGTGAAGTGTAAATATATAGTTGTTTTGTGTTACTCTGATACTATGACCAGCTCGATGCACACGGATGCTCTCAGAGAATATGGGAGGCTCGCTGGGGTACGGCTGTGTTGGGCTGCTGTTTGGTGTTGTGGTACGCTGGGCTGTCATGTGTCACTCACAACAATGCAGAAACTCTTCATCATCACGCTGGCCATCCTACAACTTTTGATGAGCTATAAGAATAGCTTGAAGCTGCCTTTATCTGCCCAGGATAGGCCTTCCCAAAAACCAGGAGGTTCCCCTCCACCACCACCCCACTTTTTACAAGTTTCAAGACTCCATATATCCTAAGTGAACTACTGAGGCTTTATTCCCCGACTTCACAACCCACACTTTCGCAATTTGTAAGTGCCATGTTGTAACCAGGTGGACTGAAATTTTTGAAAACAGCCTCACCATACAGCATTGCCTATTTTTAAAACATTCCAGAAACATTTGATTTGAAAAATTTTACTGTCCTAATATTTAGAGGCCAAGATGTTTGGCACAGAGCAAACTTGGTATCAGAGATAAACCATCACACTTGTGCGAAAGTCCATCCAAATCAGAAATTCATGTCCTCAGTAGCAAAACTGCTCAAATTTAACACTGAGGAGTCTCGGCGATTTAATCTGTTTCCATAACCACAGCACCTGCGTGCAAGCGGAGCACTGGAGTGAAACTGGACTTTTCCTGGAAGGTGGTTTTGTGTCTGGGCTGAGCCTACATACCAGAGCTGAGAGCAGAGACCCACCTTCCTCACGCTTAGAGACACATCCCCAACACCTGCTGCTGCCCAAACAATATGCATTCACATTCCAACGGGCAAAGCAAAGCAAAGCAGGAATTCTGGTGACAGAAATCACCCAGACCAAAGGACTGGATGGGAACTAAGCCAGCAAGAATGGGATGATATCAGGTAAGAGGGAGAGACAATCTGGCAAAGACCGCGGAGAACACATCAGCTAGGAAGAGGGTGGGGCAAAAGGTTTGGGATAGAACAACTGTATGAGAAGTCCCTGAAACTGGTAAGATAGAAGACTACAAGAAGTCAACTGGCAAAGTCAGGCAAAGGTGCTGGAAAGAAAAAGAGACCACCATTGGCTGATGGATGATAAATTAATTTGTATCCATTAATTAATTTGTATAAGAGATAATAAAGATAATAAAGATAATAAAGATAAAGATAATAAAGAATAACTGTTTATTAAGCAAACAGCATGCACTATCCCTTACTAGTACAACCTGAGCTGTAAGGTACTCTCTCAGTCAGGCAGCAAAGGCGCAACATGAAGCCGAAATTCTAGATCTTATTGACATCGAGTATCTGACTTCACAACTTGTGTGTGCAAAACTCCATTTATACACAGATAATATAAATAATCTTTTAATATTTTTTTAAAAAACAATCCAGTTGTAAGGCAGGGACAAAAAGTGCAACATATTTAAAAAATAATAATTTTCCAAATCTGCCAGCATAGAAGACAGCCTTAAAATCATTAACCAGCTATGTCAAGAAAACATCTCAATACCGCAATGGCATTACAACTTATAGTTTAAAGAATTCTACATCAAATACATTCTCAAATATATTTCTAAGAATAAAATCTATCTACCTAAACATCCATGACTGTATGATCTATGGTATATTTAAATATACACTTAATGTAATTCAGAAAATAACTGTAATTCAAAAGCTGAAGGTAGTGAAAATTGCATTCTGCCCTCACTCGGGTATCTTGCTACATGACCAATATGCTGATATTTGCAAATAACTCTTTGCTCTAAGTGATGTAATTCTGTCTGTCTCTGCACTGCAGAGGTTCATTAACAGCAGCATCCCTCCTTTTAGAAGAAGAATGACTTTTAGGTATTTGGTCCAAATGGGATTTTTTGGGGGGTTTTAGCAAAATTAGCAAAGTTCATCTATTTCAGACAGCATTTGAAAACAGCTGAAACTTGGACAGTGAAAGGAGATTGTACTTCAGCGGAACTAAGATGGAGATGTTTCATACTTTTATTGTCACATTTCTAGCTGTAAAAGAGATGGATCTGGCCTGCAGCTGTTGTTTCCCTTAATTTTATTTCCTGTGAATTTATTTACTCAGATTCTTAAATGTACATATCCTTACACTGTTTGTTAAATCATATTTTGCTTCACACTAATGTTACCATTTCCATTAATCTTTGTTTCTTTATTTTTTAAACTGTCTTTTTGAAAGGTCTCAAACCAAAATGCAGGTAAAATGCTAAGGAAGAACTTTCACTCACTTTTCTTTTTTTTTTTTTTTTTTACATAGGGATCAAATATTTACTGCTAACCAATTTAAGAAGAGCCTGTACAAAAACAGTATCTCCAGGACTTCTCTAAAAGCAGACATTATTTAAGAGTGGAAGGGAAGGTTTGGGAGCATAGGGTTTTTTTGTTGTTGACTTTCTTTTGAGTTTTCTTTTCTTGTTTTTAATAGGTGTACTGAAGCCATGAAAACCTTCTGGATAGCACTTCTGTCACCATTCTCTTGCTCTACCAGCACGTGACATTGCCTTGCTCTTTCGCTACGATGGTGAGCACACAACTATTAGAGCTGTTCTACCGCTGGGCACGTACCCACAGAAATACAACCAAGAACGCCAAGTCTCCATTTACAAACAGATAATAACTTTCTTTCCTAACTAGTTGAAAAGTGAAAGACTGAGTGAAGCAGATTAATTCATACTCAAGCCTATTGAGTCTTCATTGTACTTTGCCCTTGACATATCTTTCTTCATGTTAGATTTCCCCACCCCACCCCCCCTTTTTTTTTAATATTTGGAACATCTGAAGCAATATGGAAAAGATGAATAGAAAAGGATTATTCACTCTCATACTACAAGATCTAAGGAGCATCAAATGAAATTACGATGTGGCAGATCCAAAACAAGCATAAGGAAGTACTTCTCCATATAGCACATAGTTAAACTGTGGAAGTCCCTGCTCCAGGATATTGGGATGCCAAAAGTATACTTGGGTTCAAAAGGTCAATGGCTAAATTCATAGAATAAAAACCAGCCAAAAATTATTAATCACAAGTATATCATATCTGGCTTAGTCAGTTCTACAATAACAGACTGCAAGAAGCTGGATGCATTACACTGTCTGCTTAATCTGCTCCTCTAATCTTCCCTGGACATCTGTTAGTGGCCTGTCAGAAACACGATACCAGAAAAGACAGACCTTTCATCTGACCTAATTATGCCTACTCTAGCTTAAGAACATTAAAAATGCAATAAAAATTAACAGGGAAAAGGTATTATTAAATATATGTCACCTTTCTAAACACACAGCAGTAAGATACTCCAAAAGAGGTACCCTATCCCATCAACACCCAACTTATTTTTGTTAACAGAATGTCTACCATAACATTGTGAGAAACAACTGCTTGAAAATAATGTTAATGCACATTTGGATACTCAACAAGTCTGAATTATATTAGAGAAAATAATGCTCAAAAATCCATATCAAGTCTCAGATGACTTAGTTATGATGCTATAGTTAATAGAAAATCTTTAGCAGCATAATCAGCTCTTTAAATTACAGTCTATGCATAGGATGAAAAAATTCACTTGTTCAGACCTGAGAAGTTGAGTCAAAAGACTCCGCTTTGACACACACAGTCTTCCTGGTGCTCACTGCAAAGAGTAAGTCCAAAATACTGAACTGAACAGTACGCTAAGCATGGTCCACTACATCCACTCACTAATTAGCTCCACATATTTCATAACTGGAATCCATATTATGAGCTACTAAAAGCACCCTCTTTTGCACGACTAAAATGTAAACCTTTAATTAGGTGAAGCGCTGATAAATCTCATGCCACAGATTTATGTGACATCCTGTGACTCAGAAAGCAGTTTTAACTGAAAATTAGTAGGCTTATTTAGAACACTTTCATAGTAAAACCCGAATACATGTGCACCATGTTAAGGTACTAGATTCATACAGAAATCATTAGGAGTTATTAAAAGAAAGGCTAAAGTATTCGTTGAGAGCACAGCAAAATGTAGTAAGAATGGTTTCAGTGGATTCCCCCATAAAACATCATGATTACTGTCATCTGATCATAACACAAGTGCGACTAACACAGCTGCCATGTCAGCTTCTCTTCAGGGGCTTGGTCTTAATCATAAATCAACTGAATGACTAATTCAACATTGTTAAAACCAGCAAGTAACCGCTTGGAGCCATTCCAGTTTTTACATCTTTCAAAAGGTCAATACACCTACTCAAATGCACAATAGTCCCATCTTACACTGTGTTTTCTTCTTTTCTGGGATTGAAAAATAACATGTTAGCACTTAAATGTAAGTGTGTTTTAACTAACAATTAAAATGTTCATTAATTCTGAAAGAGTGACCCATTAAAACAAAGACAATTTTAGTTTTCCTCTCTACCTGCAATCAAAAAGCCTCTCCTCTCCTTTGCTGCTTTAAACACTTCTATAGTTGTAGAAGTCTTATGAAAACCTTTTACTACTGAGCGTTTCCTGCATTAACCTTACTTTTGTTATAGTAATATGATGAATTAAGCTCAGAACTAAACTTTTTCAAGTTGAATGACTAGTCTGAATGTGGCCTGCATTTCAAATATGAACCTCTAGCCCTCAAAATAATAACAAAAAACACAAATTAAGTGACATCTAACAGGAAAATATATTCTAATCATTTACATCTGCTTGCACCACACAAATGACAAAAGCCTACCGTGAGCATCCTTCATAGAACACATTTATTCTACTCTTAAATATAAAAGCTATGTTGCATAAACAGAGGATTTAAAGCTGTGGCAGAGTGGCTGAATGAAAGAAAATGGCAATCTTTCTGGTTCTAGTAGATGCCTTTCCCTATCACACAATGTTTCCCACTCATGAATACATGACAAATACTTCCTCAATCATTTTTTACGAGCAGGGATGCACAGGGGGTAGTCAATGGCTAGCTTGAGGGAAAATAGAAACAGCAGGAGGCAGAAACTGTACTGAAAATGGCTATGTGGTAAATTCTCTTCTGGAACATCACTCAGCTACCCAGGCTTTGATCTTTCAACTACAATTACACTCACATCCATGAGATCTGGGTATACTTTTTAAAAACTAAATGATTAATTGTAATAGAAACAGTTAAACCATTTCATTATACAACTCCTCAGCTTAAACATATGATTTTTTATAAATTAAAAACTGCAATTTATACAAAGATTTGCTTTCAATGGGGTTTAACTATGTCATCATCACAACTAGTCTCACAAAAAACACAGGGTGACTGGCGACAGCTAAATCACAGACTGGCGTCTCCTAAGTAGTGTGTCTACCATTAGGGTCTGGGAAACGGTATTTACTGTACAATTAGAGCCAGTGAGCTCTACCTGTAATCATCCAAATACAGGTGTGAGGATCCTTTTTTGGACAGGGAGACCGACTCTTCCATTTCCACAGAAACTTCCATGTCTGTACTGTTATAGCGAACCTCAAGAAACCTCAACATTTGTACTTTGAAAAAAATATCACCTGACAATAACAGAGCAAATGCTACTATCCTGATTTTAAAGACTTCCTTGGGTAGAACCACTGGTGATGTTTAAATCCTCACACCCAAAACACATTCAAAGAAGGAACAAATTAATTTAAAATTACGAAATTTGGCCAAAAATGAACAGCCTACATTATTACATTTGTTATCAAGTTTATTCCAAAGTCTGTGTTTTGGGCTGAGAGGGTTTGCTATTAAATAGGTTAAATTTTGCTATTTAATACTAACACAAAATGTCTTGGAGTATCAAAAGGACAGTTTTAGTTGCAGTAATTTCACAGAATTTATTCTAATGATTTATTGGAGTTAACCATCTGACATTAATTATTGTTTTGGCTTCCAGTCTATGAATGTTTATTTTTCAGTTTAAAGCCTTCTCACTCTTTGATATCATATGGAAATGAGAATTTTTAATGGAAAATTGAAACCATGTGCATCTAAGTACTTAATGAAGTACAGGGAGAAACAGAGGGTGCACTTTCGGAGAATTCAGATATTCCGCTTTAGATACTTTTGATTTGTTTGGATGAGTTACACGCATATATCTGTTCACAAACACACGTTTATACATCCTCAGAGTATCTCGCAAGTACAGTGTTTAAAGACCTGAATACTAAGAAAAGGTTTGATTTTTGGCTGTTGTTTTTTTACACTAAATGTACTGCTCTAGATTTTTCTTCATTGTATACTACTCAATTTGTTCCCCTCCTCCACAAACCAATCTTTATGCTGTCTAGAGCTTCCAATGACATGCTAAATGCTGTACTTCTCAACAGCGGATTCCCACCATATGTCTGCCACGTTGGGGCTGGATCTTCATCCAGTTCATTGAATGCCTGATAGACTGGTTTTGTAACCATCATGTACTGAAGTCATAATATTGAAGTCAGGCATACTTGACTAAAACCTACGCTGTTCATGGCATTCAAGCCCATCAGAGCAGGCCTGTAAACTGTAAGCAAAGTGCAAACAGTGGCAAGGAAGCCAGACACCCAAATGTAGACAGAAAAGTACAGTTAAAATGTGCAATTTTGCCACAATTTGAAAGATTTCTGTGCAATGCGCATAGCTTTAGTCCTCTGGCATTCAACTCTTTCCTTTGAAATGAAAAACATGTTGTTCAGACAATCCGCATTATATAACATGATAAAACCATATGTATATTTAAATCACTACCTCTAAATCAAATCCATTTTCTTCACAGTTAATGGATTCATGTAAAAACATAAGGAAGGAAAGCATATTCTTTTCTATGCTGCGCTTTCATTCAGGGTTTCACCATATGCATTGTACTCCAGCAGCATGCCAATGGGAGCACAAGTAACAAAAGTGCAACATTAGTTTTTATTCCTATTTTAATTAATATCCTCGGTGATCTTAATGTGCAAGGAATTATTCACCACTGAAAAATGTGAAACAGAAACATAAATTTAGATATTTAACCTGAACACACTCACCACTTATTTTTCTTTCTAACGTAGTCTTTTTCAGAGAGGTTAACCAAGTAGATCATCGGTTTTGAAGTAAAAAACAAATGTTTGTTCAAAACATCAATCTACAATAGAAAATACAGGAGGAGAATTTTGAAAACGAGTTGTACCAGCTTGCATTCATTTTATCACCATTTTCCTCATGGCATGTCTGAGAAGGCAACAGAATTAAAGTGTAACACACAGATTACTGACAAACACAGAAACGGCTGATGAATTTAGCATTTAATACACTATGAATATGAAATCTAAAAAAAAACACTTTAAAAAAGACAGTAACAGGTAGCAAAATTAGAAGTCAATTCATGGGATAATATTTATAGCCTACCTCTTTGTCATTCCAATCATGATAGAAGCGGACAGCTTTCTTTTCATCTGTTACCCATGTCTTGATTTTGCACATTACATCCTACGCAAGATCAAGAAAAAACAAAGTCAAAAACTCAGCTGGACATCAGACCATTCTCTTCCATAAACTAGACGTGTGTATATATTAAGATTCAAAACATACAGACAAATTAAAAATTAGAGAGTACCTTTTAAAAACAGATTTTTACTCTCCAAGAGAAACAGAAAAATCGCTGCTTTAAAAGTCACCGAAGAGCAATATCAATTATTAAAGCGATACAAATCCCGTAATTAGGAAGTTAAATACACACAATACTCAAGTATCATCTCTCACCACCGCGAAAATTAGCAGAGCTCATAAAACATATGTAAAAATCAGTACATTTTAGATTGCTTTTCAAACTCAGTAAGACACAACATTTCAGCATCCAGCGGGAGAGACCACGCACAACATAAACATGCCATTAAGAAAGGGGAACGGGTGGGAAAAAACACAGCAAATATCTGTGTTTTTTTTTAAAATAGCCAGCAGAAGAAATCGAGCCTGTTATTGATGATCCACCCTTCAAGAAATTAATTCAACTGGCCAAAGCCCTTTTTATTCCGCATTAATTTTTCACCAACACCTTCTCCCCCCCCCCCCAAATGAAACCTGCCAAAGCCTCCATTACACAATGGCAAGAGCCTTGCACTGGTGACCTCCAACCAGCTGCATTCACTTTCAGCACATCTCTCTCGGCAGGAAATCTAAAGGCCTTTTAGTTAGCAAGCTAGTGTGCATTCAGAAGGAGTAACTGCAGGAAGAGCCCAATGTGCTTTGTTTCTCTGGCCTTTCTTCACAGAAAGATTAATCATCTGTGAAATGGAAACGGCAAACAGCAAGTGACACAAACTGAACCCTTCAAGCCTTTCCTCATCAGTTTTGTGGTCGTGAATCCGAAAGCTGCGTGTGGCAGGGCTCTCCTTACAGGCAGGTGTTAATAAAAGGCTCGCGGGTCTGAAAGGTCAAACGCGGCTCTTCGAGGAGTAGTACATTTTAGAGTCGTCTATTTTTTGTGGTAGATAATTTATGATCACGCTTTAAATAACGCATTTTTTGGGTTGCAATTGACACGACTGAGAATTAAGATCTTTAAAATACCAGGAAACATTCCCTAAACTGTTGAGCAGGCGACATTTTTTGCGCTTGGTGCTGTGCGGTTGAAGCACATTTATAAACAACCCCAAATAACATCAGTGTTTACTACAGTCTTTTCTAGTCTTGCAGTTGCTTTAGTGAAAAACAAAGAAAAAGCTCTTCTACATCTTCAGATCCCGATTTGACACCCTCCAGGAACAGGACTCCCCACAGATTTTAACAAGGAAGGGGCAAGCTAAAACTTTTAATGAAATCTAACATGTTCTGCCTAAGAATAATCACTTTTACTCTCCTATAACTGAATTTCACTCATAAATGTTTAAAAGTGGCTAATATAACACCATTTCCTACAAGGAGAAGATCAAAGTGCTATATTACAAATGCATTATGATTAAAAAAGCACTGTGCAGCTTTGCTATTAACTGTTCTTTAAACCCTAAAAGGCTTCCCATAGATCTCACTTGGCACTGCATATACAACCTTTGACAAGTAATGTAGACCATTTTTATTCATTGCCTAAAATTGTAGGCAATTATGTGCGTCACACTGGCCACCTGCAAATTCTGAATGCCTGCTCCAGTTGTCAGAGCAAAAAACTAATGTCGGAGGGGATTAATCTAGGGGGAGAGAGTCCTCTTTAATGGCTCCAGCAGGTGAAATGGCCCAGCTGGTTACTATGATGAGTGGCCAGAACAGCTTATGTAGAGACATGCAACAAGATTACACATAAAGAAGAAAACAGTGGTACCATCTTATCTTTAACCCTATGCGCTTTTTATTTTTTAATTAGTCAGTAGAAACAAGATAAGGGAAGCACTTCTACCATAGGTGCTCTGTGGTTTAAATCTTTATCCTCAGCTTTTGTTTAAATAGATACATAAAAATCAACACAACCTCCAAGATTCCTGTTCAGCAGTGAAGGAATTCCGATTACACGCTATTTTCGGTTTTAAACTAATTCTGTAGGCACCTACCATGTGGCTTTCAGCATTACCATTTCCCCCTAATAGCAATGCATTACTGCACATAAACTGGAGTCGATAAAAAATTAACAGAAAAAAACGTTACAGCACAAGTTATCAATGCCAATCTTTTAGGCTTAAGCAGCAATGAAATGTTGTTCAATCTCATTGTCAGGGTAGCTACATAACGCAGAACCTCCAGCAAATATCAAGCATCGACACCGCAAATAAAGTTTGCTCTCTCTAAAGCCTGTCTAAGCACATAGTTGCTGACCAGAACTTCTCTTCCACCTTTACCTGCTACCTCCAGTGACACATCGAAATCCATTTTGGCACCAACCTGATTTTTCAGAGGTCTCATTTAGGTACCTGACTTGATGCTGTTTGCAACCGTTGTTCTAAAGGAGTAATTACACAGCTAACTTCCACAGGGAAGGATGACTGACAACTGAACACGCTGGGGAGAACCCACAGCTCTATACTTGCAACTTTATTTTGGTTTTACAGAGAAAGCGGCAAAGTATTGGAAAACTTTCTTTAGATAAAAGGATGGAAACTTATAAGCAAATACACCATTTACGTCTGAAGCTGGTGAGGCAGTAAGACACAAAGAAAAAACTTGGAAATAATTGTTCAGTCAAAGTCAGATTTTCTCTGATGGACTATCTGGGCTGTCTCACCATACAGAATGTAAGGTGGACAGTCCAGAAATGAAAAAAGGGACAGATGAACTCAGCTTCCCCTGCACCAAAGGTGGTGTCCCATTTAAATGAGATTTAATATGATCTCTTATGAGGAAATTGTCAAATATGAATGACAATATGAAGAAAGGCAACTATTTCCACATATTTCTTTTTCACGCAGCTGCCCTGATACTCTAAACAAACACACAAAAAGCAAAAAGCATATTTTCAGGTTATATCTCATGCAGCATCATTTTTAGTTTTATTAATTGCTTCTGTTCAGGCCTGGTGAAAGAGTATGAACTGACCTTTTTATCTTCACTATCACTGTAACAGTCATTTAAACACATTTAATCACTACTCTGTTTAACTCCGAGATGCTTAATAACAGAATACAGAGCAATGATCTACTTTGTTTCATTAGGTCTGGCCTCCCCAGTTGCACACTTTGAGGTCAACCTGTCACCAGCAGAATGATCCACTTCTTGTTTGATGAGAGCGGTATTCTTGTTCAGTTTTTCAGCTAGCAACATTATAGCAAGCACCATTTAAAAAGGCGCCAAAACCCCCTCCAAAATCCAGTTTACTTACAGTTGTCAAGAAATGCAGCAAACTTCATGAATATCAAATACCACTGTTTTAAACATCGGTTAATTTCTGACTATAGCAATGTATTTAAGCACATGTGAATAATTAGTACATTTAGTCATATGCAATACAGTGATTTTAATTTATGTCCTGCTCTCATTTTCCAAAGGTGGCAAGCAGTCAACCCACAAATGCTAAGCAGGACTTTAACAATAAGTCCCAACAGTATAAAATACAATAAAGAAATACATTTAAATTGCATTTAGGAGATTTATCCAGACATGCTCACGAGACACTACTGTGTAGAAAAATGTGCATACATTAATAAACTCTCTGGATGGATGATAGCAATAATGTGTGCAATGCCAAACTCTTCTTACAGCATGTGGGACTAAACTGAAGCTTGGAAAACTCACTTGCCTAGCTGGCATCAGAGAATTGTGAGGTTTTTGTTGTAAATTAGCAAGGCATGTAATTAACTTCCGCAAATTTAATAAAGAAGTAAGCAGTTGTGAGGATTATCACTTCACACTTCAAAGTGCAAGTGAATCCTCCATGATCCTGCAAGCAGTGCAAAAGTCTCCACTACTACAGAGAGTAACTGTGAGTACAGTGGGCTTTTCCCCCACACACCAAGGGAGATGTTTCTGGGAAGCATGGAGTCCCTCTCAGCACCTTATTAGTTCCCTTCAAAACTTCCAAGATGTAATAACTGACTAGCTCTCTGCAAGCACTTCAAAAGCAGATAAATACTTTTTATTAAAAATGTTTCAGTTGTCCAAAATGACATCATTTTCACTGCTCTGCTCCTCAGAAAAGCAATAAGGAGTACCTAAAACATTATCTGCAGCTCTTAGCTCCTCTCATTTCACACAGAAGCCCAACAGCATAGGCTATCAATAAGGAAGGTAGTAACATGCAATTGATACATTCAGGCTTCCCTAAAGAATCTGGCTCAGTGACGTAAGGTATTTAATTCAAAGAACATTACATACACTAAACAGAGTCAACACCACCTAACCAGTAGGTCTCAGAATGTAACTCTAAACAGAAAATCCAATAAGCATGTTTCTGGTGGCATGCCAAACAAATTATCTGCATTACGCTAGTTATCATCTCCTATCAACAGCCTAAAAGATCACCACATTAATGACACAGATTCTGAGAATAGTAAACTACTAACAATATGAATCATGGGCGTAGTGACCAGAACTGCTAGACAGATTTAGTGAAAGCAAACAATGTTTTTCAATACAATAAGTTGAAGTTCATACATTTGCTGGGTGAGAGACACGGGAGGGTGGATTCACTATTTACCAGGTAGAGGACTTCCCCCTCCTTGCAAGAGCGACTGAGAAGACTTGAGGGTCGTAAGCAAATGAACTGTATTGTAACTAAAAGATTAATGCAGTCTTTGAGTATATAAATAGGCTAACGTCCAGTGCGAATAATTCTATGCTTATCTCTCTTGAAATACTGAAAAACTAGAGAAAAATAAAGAAGCTTTGAAAAAGTGCTTATACATGAAGACTCGTTGTGCTTAAATGTTATGCTTTTATTCTTACTGCATTTCATATATATATAACTGACAGAATTCTAACTCACCTAGTACAGGGTTTTGCACACTAGCATACAGAAATCAAATGGCTGAAAGTTGAAGCTTGACAAATACAGACTAAAGTTGTGTCTTATTTCCAACAGTAAAGATAATTAATCACTGGCACAGCTTACGCAAGTTACAGTAATTTATCTCTAGCTAGAAAATATTTAAATAAAGGTTATTTTTCCCCTAAGAGATACATTCTATTTCAACCACAATTGTGAGAATTAAACTGGGATATGCAAAAGATCAGACTAGATAATAATTAGTATTCCATTTGACCTTCAAAATTGCTACCAAGGTTTTTCAAGCACAGATGGAGAACTATGCTATTTGAGGTAAAAAGTACTCATAACTAGTTAAACTGTGCTGCACCAAAACCAATTTACTATGCGCACACCAACTTCCTTGTTAATGCAAGGCGTGCGGTGTGCACTGGGCCCACAGTCTTTCCATCTGTGGCTTTCCTTGGAAATATTTTCCAGTGCTATTTAGCACAGCTTCAGTGCTCTGCTCTTTCTGGAGTTCTCTGGCCATCTAAAAAAGTGAGGCTGACGTGACAAAGTAAGAATTTATTGTAAAAACAATGTTCAGAAACAGTGGTGTTTTTAAAGGACAATTAAGACAAATTTTGCCAATTTAAAAAAAGGCTAGACCATGTTTTTCAATTGTGTTAAGTGCTTAAATAAGCTGTACCAGCTGGGTGCAAGGAAGAACAAGTCAGGTACTGCAACTGGAGCAACAACGAGCTCCTCTATGGTACAAAACAATGTCTAATCTCTTACAATTCCCTTGCTCACTGACTTTAATAAAAATACAATGGGAGAAGTAATAGATTTAGGACACATGTATTATCCTTTCTTCTATTCAACACCTTCTAACAGAGCCAGTACAAGCTGTACATGACATAAGATTTACTCAGAGCTAGATGCCAATAATGTTTATGAACCACAGCAAGTACTTTCACCTGAAACATCCTACAAGCATTCCATGCAATGTAATGCATGTCAATAATCCCCAAATTCTCCTGTGTGGGTCATCTTTGTGTATGATGCCTTAGAACCCACAAAGGAATATCAACACTTGTAGCTTCTCAAAGAAATGCAGGCAAGAATACAGAAAGGAATCTATCTACAAGTGACTATTTCTAGCAGTTCAGAAATTCAGAACAGGTAAACTGCACTGAAAATTAAACATCTTCCAGAGAGTTCCACTTGTCCTGGGTTTGGCCAGAACAGGGTTAATTTTCACCGGACTCCAGGAAGGGGCACAGCCGGGGGGTGGGGGCTGACCCCACCTGGCCAAACAGAGCCCGGTATCCCATACCATGTGACGTCACGCTGGGTTCCGGTGGGGGGGGGGGGGGCGCGGGGGAAGGCACTCGCAGCTTAGGGGGGCGCAGCGCCGGTCCTGTTTCGGGAGAGCGGCTGTCTGGGCCGTACGGTTCGTTGTTGTGTTTTCTCCTTATCTGTATCGTTGTTGTTCCTGTTTTCCCTCTGTTTTGCTGTTCTGTTAAACTGCCCTTATCCCGACCCACCGGTTTCTGCCTCTTTCTTTCCATTCTCCTCCGCACGCCGGCAGGGGGAGGGGCGGCCGCGTGGCGCTTTTGATGCCGGCGGCAGCCGAAACCAAAACACCACTAAACTTTTCTTACTGCATTAGTCTACACACACTTATTTCCAAATAAATCCATGTGTGAATGCATTTGTTCTAGATGTGAATTAAGCCAATTGAAAAAGGTGTCTTTTTCAGAATGTATCTACTCATATATGGAGTTATCTTGGCATATGTATATACTATCCAAAAACTACACCATGGCTTGGATCTAAACATATCCAGACAGACATTATTTACAACAGTCATTACTTTAAGCCACTGTTCAAATCTACACAGGAAAGATCAGCCTTGACAGAAAATATTTAAGCACTAAATTTTCTTTGTCTACTGATAATACTAATAGAAATCCAACCATGTATTTACACATTATGTACTTTTAAGTCAGGCTTTACTACCGATTAATTTGCAAACATCTGCCATGAATATTTTGCTGTTACATTCAAAATGTTCTCCAGAATGAACTTTAATTTCCTCTAAATACCACATTAAGCACAGTAAATGGTCCACTGAAGATTTTCGGCATAATTATATGCATTAAGAATATAAATATTTTCTCGATTCTCTATGATTTATCATTTAAGTTACTAATTGTAACAGCCATCGGCAGAAACTACGTCAACAGTGTACGCATATGCCGTCTCTTCCTTCTGTCTCCAGTAGAACAAACTGGCCTCTCAAACTCTCCTCACTAAAGCAGACCAAAAGAAACTGGGGGGGGGGGGGAAACACACCAAAAAACAACCCACACACCACAATTCATCGCTGTATTTATCTTCAACTTGGAACGAAAGAAAGGTGAAAATTCCCAACTGACATCATCAGTTTGAGGAAATAAGAGTTCATCCATCCGTGAGAACTCTGGCGAGCACTTGCAGCACGAGGTCAGTGAATTCTGCTCAGCGCCATCCCATTCATCAGAATATTGCAGAAAGGAAAGATTTTCACCCTGTTTTCACCTAGTATGTATTGGTAATGAGAAGAAACTGAATCTACCAGCTGTCTGCTGCTTGTGAAGCATCTCCCAAACCGTATCGGTAATTTTAAATGAACAAAAAAACATCTTTTGAACAGTATTATCAGGACAGGACCAAGACGTTAAATGGAAGGGAGGAGGAAGGAAGGGTTTAAAGCTATGTAAAACATCATTAGGAAGATTTCGCTTTATTCCTCATAGTCATACATGCCGACAGATACTTGTACTCTATGCCTGTGGTCCAGGTATCAGTTATTAGTTCATCGCCCATCACAGGAACAAAACGAAGCTTGATATCTTTCTTGTAAGTTAAATATGCACTAGATGGTTCTGGTACTATTACATTAAAAAGGAGTTTCTAACTGTTCTTTTCATAATTGCAATTACTTTTGCTCTTACAAAATGTGTTTGATTTTAAAAACTACTCTTATTTTAAAATTGACAGACTTTAACAATGGAATTTAGATATCTCTCAGGACTTGTAAAAGCATCCCTTTCAGCTGGAAACTGGAAGTTCAAATGCAGTGAACAGTGACCCTGACCTACTGTAAAAGCCACCTTTCAAAACGAAAATTGGAAGCTCAAACACTGGACACTGATACTGACCTAAAGATTCTGTCTTCATATCACTAACATCAATAATCTGCGTGAACTCAACTATAAATAATATTCTTGTGGTCCAATATATAAATCACAACACCATTACCACTAAGAATTATTCTGTGCTGGAATTCCAGAGTCAGTGCTCTAACACAGGGCTGAAGGAATAGCTATCTACTGCAGAAGGTCAATTTCTAAGGACGAGAACTGAATCACATGGGAAGGGTGATGGAAGAGAATCCTGCAGTAATGTTCGCTTAACTATATTACATTGTATTAAATTGAAGACTTCGTCTGCAGGACTGAAAGCCCCGTAAATTTTTTAAAAAAGGACAATTTTTAAAATTTGCACATTCCGATTTACACATTTGTACATATTTGAATTTTAATTTGAAATCTCCTTCTAACCAAAATGACAAATGAATAATAAGGTAATAAAAGTTTAACTCAATATCTTTCTCATGTCTCTGCAGATAGCAGCACCAGACAGATTTAAAATACAAAAATCAAAATCAGTCTGATTGCTTTCTGCAATTATATTCGTGTTAATACATGCACATAACAGGTGTATTTTTATTCTATAATATCTCTTTAGAAGGTTATAGCCCAAATAATATTTAAAGGTATAATGAGTCTGAAAGAATAGTACCCTTAGTAAAAGCAGTCATTTCTAAGAAGGCAGTGAGAACACTTGCAAAACAGACAAAAATGTACGTGTAAAGGAAGCTATTGCAAGCCCATCCCAACATTATATGTTGCTGATGTCGGACCATATTGTGTCATTGATTTTTAAGTAGAACTTCAGAATTATTTCATTGATGGCTCCTTAGCAGCTCTTGGCTATTTTATTTGTGCTGACAGGGGACTGAGAAATCAATTCTGTGAGAGACAGGACAAACGGTTAACACTGTATTCAACTGCAAAGCCAGGTCACTGCACAAAGATGAACTTCCCAACTGTATGCAATGCGGGCTTACACGAAGGAAAAATGACAATTAATAAGTTAGAATACAGGTGCAAGAAGGCAGGCAATCAAATACAAATCTCAGATTTAAGACCTGCTGACTGATACAGACTGACAATTTTCTTTTCTTCTCCCCCTAAACCTTTTGGAGATTTCAGACTATCAAGTTACAGTTATGGAGGCTTACTGATAAAGAGAATCCTCTAAAGCAGACAATTCATATTTATGAAATAAGAAGAATGACTTCTACTTTCAGTTAGGTTCCATGAAACACACAGTAAAATCCCCTTTGATGCCAACAATAAGTTTACACAGGTCACACAGAGATTATAGCCTCTTCGAAATCAGTAACTTCTCCTTAGCTTTCACATTAAGGTTATTTGTTATATTCAGCAAACTACCAAAGGAAAAACATACTCGACTAAGGTCAATATTACTTCTTTTCTTTCCTCACCTTCTGCTTCTTTCCTTAACCTTATATAGTGTTCTTCCTCAATAGATCTCAAAGTGCTCTCAAAAAAAGTGGAAAGAAATGAAGAATGCAATTCAAATGCTGGATGTTTTTGTTCAGCAGGGAAAAGCAAGCCAGCGAAAGGTCTGAAAGCGACACAGGTAAGAAAGTTTGCAATGTCTTTATCTGTATGAACCACAGAACTTTCACAACTCTCAGCCAGTTAAAACTCTTCAGAAATTCTCAAGTGTCTTTACCTGAAATTACTCCCAAAAGGATGGAAAAAGGAAAGCTATGAAAAAGAGAGACTAAAATTTTAACATTGTGCCTTAAAACCAGAACCAAATAACCTACAAATAGTAAGTTTTTTCCCTTGTAACCACCTAGTTTTCCTGAAAGGGAAAATGACTGGGAACACTCAGAGCACAGACAAGAGCCATTTGTTGTGTATCTCTGCTACGGAAAGAATAGAATATTAGCAACAGCTGCACATTATACCGGTAGATAACTCAAAAAGGCAAATGCTGAGAAGCTGTCTCGCAGCCTCTCCCTTCCTCTCCTCCCCCCCCCCCCCCCCTTTTTTTTTTTTAAGACAACCTGCTTGGAACAAAGTATTAATCATAGTCTATACTGTCTCTTGATGAGTTTTCTGCCCTGGAAAGAGGAAGCCTTGAACAGTAGCTGCGAGCCACATGGAAACAACATTACAAATTGTGCTGGATGGGGAACTCCGTGCTCAACAAGCCAACTGCAAAAGGCAGCAGATTCGGGAAGTGCAGAAAGATCAGACAGCCAAAAGACACTTCTAACATTTGGCTACAGCTCTAGGGAGGCATGATCTCTTCACCACCATCCCGTACAGTTTCTCTCCTAGACCTGTAAGTTGTTTACCACACAGTTAATCCTGCAGTAGGAGATATAAATCCAATAAATGAGATATAATGCCTCCTCTGCAACACAAAACGTTGACGGAAAAGAAGAGGCAAAACAAACTGTACAGGAGTGCCTCACAACCCAGTGGCCGAACATCTGAACAAACCCATCCAGCCGCTGGAAAAGCCCAAGAATTGCTGCTACAATTTTACAACTATGCAAATCTATTTGTAGAAGCTGTGTAACTAGGCCTAAGGATTGTTTTACCAGGAAAAGAAAAGTAACCAGGCAGAACTTTCACATGCCTTTACTATTTAAAATGTCCCTTTTACTAAGGTCTACTGCCTACCTTACAAGTGAAGCATACAAGTCACAAAAGAAGACAAGCCAGAAGGTCCAAGATGAGCAGGACTCAAAGGCGTGATGCCCCACAGCACTTCCCCGAAGAGATTCCCCAGTGACCACAGCTCCTACGTGCAGCCTTTGTCTCAAGGGGCGCATTAATTTGTGCCTCTCCCCTCTGTTCAGCCACCCCTTTCCATGACACAAAGGAATTTATATGCCTTTGAAACCTCTGTTGTTGTCGACAAACTCAGCTGAGACTGGTCAAGTGTAACAGCTGTTACTGAGAACAGAACTGGCAGAGCAACAGGACTTCAAGAACCTGGTGTTTTCTGTGCATGTGTTCATACAGAAAGGATAAAAAAACCCAAGGATGATGGGAAGTGTAAATTACAAACACAAGATGACAAAGTCATTTTGATGGGTGAACTGCAGATGAAGTAATAGTTAAGAGACTGAAGGAAGAGGCAAAGAGAAGGATGAGAAACTGAAGCTGGGTAATGACAGATTAATAACTCAGATTTTAAAGTTTTCTTCAATTAATTTAAACTGCATTTCTAGATTTGAGTTTATTTACTGTCTCCCTTGATTTGAGAATAACCTGTTTGTTTTCAAACACATACCAACCTCCTGTAGTTAAAAAACGAGTAAGAGCAGCTCCGTCATACAACAGTAACCATGCCTACTATCCATTATAGCAACACGATGACTATTAAGAATTTTATTTAAAACACACTTCAATTATGTCTTTTTGCAGTCACAAAAGCACTGACTTCTTTCTTAGCACAGGAAGAATAGAGTATGATATAAAACACTCAAAGCACCCAGAAATGTACACTTAAAAACTAGAGAAGAACATCTCCCTCACGAGGAGCCGAGCAAAGCTGTTTCCAAAGACAGCCACACAAGAAAGGAGCTCAAGACTGGGGCAGAACAGCATCACAACACTCCTCATTTTCATCATCTCATACCAGTGTAAAATTTAGCCTTAGGCTAAATGGACAGGACATTCGCTATGGACAGGATTTTTGCCTGCCCCTTCCTTTAAAGGCGAATTAAAAGGTGAAAGACCACATGGATGCTATTTGAAACTGTAGGCATAAGCTGCACAGTTCCTCCAAGCAGGTGTAACCTTTTGTAAGAGATGAAAATCACTGCCCACATGGACCCAAGGCTGAGTTGACACATGTCAGGTAAGACCTTAAATGAAGCATACCTGCTTCTCTCTCTCTGGGCTTTATGTGAAAGCCTTCAAATTATCCAACAACAGCTATTTTTTTCTGGCATAGAGTAATCAGGGAATAAAATACTTTTCAAGCCAGATAAAGACTAGTTCTTCACCAAGAGAAGCTACCAAAGAGTGCTTTTTAACATCGTATCATGAAGAGGAACACTTTGGGGAGCGATGTTCATGTTCAGTTCCTACTCGTTTCCAAACACTAGGTAGGGCCAAAAAATTTCATCACACTTCAGTGCTGATAAACTGAAACACCAGCACTGATATGACAATGTTTTTCTTGATACATACTATCTAAAAAAGTCAAGGGAGAAAACTGTATTTTTTACTACCTAATTGTTAGGCATAAATAGTCTATTTCCACACTGCTACACTGCTGTAATAGTTAGAGAATGTGTTTTTATATACTGCTTGAAATATTTATAGAAGATTAATGAAATTTAAAAAAATTAATAACTAGATTACTGGTAAAGCGCAGCAGACTCAAAAGTCAAGTGGCAGTAAAATAATCATTTACAAAAATATACTTTGAAGTTGATAATTATTATACGTTTCTACTTTACAAAGAAACACCACTACTACCCTGTGATAACTGAGCTCATTTAAGCAGCTTTCCGCAACAACATTCTAAGATTAATTTCAATTAGAAGTCTTTATTTAATGTGCACTAAAAGACACAAAGTGCAACCACACCAAGAAAAGACATTCACTTGGTGGCTACAGGAATGCTACTATCAACATGAGACTAGAACTTAACAGCAAGAACAATTCACAAGTAACTGCTGGACTTTGAATTACAACTAAACACTATTGTAAGTTTGATGAAGCACTGGCAATTGTCATATAAAGCTGTGTCACCAAGAAAATAACAGTTAAATTTTAAAAATTACATTTAGCTTTATCAGTAAAATATGAATACGTCAACACAGCAAATAGTTCATTCTAATAACTTTCCAACTCGTAATAATACTTACTTTAAAATACACATAAAAACAGTGGTAGTGTTTCGTACTATACAAGTGGCAGATCAGTAATGAAACCCAACAATACAAAAATTTCAGTTCAACACAGACAGTACTTAATGACCTACTTTTATAGATCATATACTTATACTTACATATTCAGGTTTTAATTTCTTGTCCCCTCCTCTAACAGCTACTTTTTCAAGCTTGTCTATACTCTGCATGATCAGCTCCTCATCTTTAAGTCTAAGTTCCTCATGTATTATTTCAATGTCACGAACAGGATCTACACTTCCTTCAACATGAGTGATATCATCATCTTCAAATGCTCCTAGAACAAAAGAACACTTCAATTACATATTAAGTTAAAAAGAGAAGAAATATCTATGTACAACATACTATCAAGAGTCACAAGAGTTTGAGATGAAAAAGTGAAGTCAGTAGGTCTATCATACTGCCTGTATACAAGTGTCGCCTGCAGTATTTCATACCATACTGGTTTAGCCTGTTAATTTAGATATCAGCTCCCGAATCCAAAGCTTTATACAGATACACACAAAGCATAGCGCTTCGCCATTTCAGGAGAGCACTGAACACGTCTTTAAGAGTTTCTCCTAAACAGGAACAGGCTAGAGCACTTTCCTGAAAATAGGTCCTGCTGCATTTAACCGTATCTAATCTAGCAGCAGCAAACATAGTAGCTACATTGAACATCGTAGAACATTTTAATTCACACAGTAACAATTAAAAGACACACGGAAAGAAAACCTTACAAATCACCCTGGCAGCCCTCACTGGCTGACCAATTTTATGCATTAAGAAAAAAAGAAGTTCTAGACAAAGAATTCTGAAGTTCTGAACGACTCTTAGTGTTTCCAAGGGAAACAGGGCTTAGAAAAAAAGGCCTGAAATCATCTGGCAGACCTCGTCCCTGTTTCAATCTACTTTATCACTGTGGTTCTGACGGTGATTAGATAATGAACCACTCAGACACACAATTTACACAGCAGCTAATTTCATCGGCCTGATTTGAGGGTATGGTTTTTAGGGGGCCATCAAAGACGCAGATGAAGGTGCATTTGTCATATATGAGTGACAACCATTCACACTATCTGAACAAAATGGTGCTGGCCCTTATTAGAAACACATGCTATTATCACATATTTAAAGTGCAGTTGAAGCCATAATTTCAAATTGCCAACTGGAAACATAAGGGTAAAACAACCAGATATTACTGAAGCATGTGTGCTGACTTCATGCCCTTCTGCAGACAATCTGGCAACATAATTCAACTAGGATTTAAATTACCAGATAAGCAGCATCACCAAAAAAGAAACCCCACTCCCCCCAAAAGCAATACCTATCTTAAAAATAAAAATATTAATGATTAAAAACAGTTTATTACTTATTCCTAGATCAACTTACAGAGTATTTGCCTGCCTATCCTGTAACATTAAAGATATGCCTGAGAAATCAATGACAAAAATAAAATTATTTTAATATTACCAAAATGAAGATCAATTAATTTTTTACACAGGGGAAAAAAACCCAAGGCATTTCTTGTACTAAATATAACATAGGAAACAGGGTAAACTACAAACAATTCCTTAACAGATATACAGGAAGTTGGGGTTGTTTGCCATCACGCACCTCTTAAACCTCATATTTACTTTTAACTTACAGAAAACAGTGATTTTAGCAAAAAAATTTTATAACAAGACATACGGTACACAGATTTAAGATGTTGTTGATAGTCAAACATCAAAAGAATTTTCGTATAAACTTGTGAAAGGTCTTTAACACCGTGGTTACCAGAAGTACCCTCCTCTCTCATCAGCTGTCTCTCTGCAAAGCTCATCAGTGAGCACCCTTGGTACACGGGAAACCACCTGAGCAACAGATCCAGCTCTGCCACTGGCCACACCGGGCAAACAGCCTGCTCTGTCACTGCACCAACCCATGCCTGTGCCAGGCAGTTAAGGAAGAGATACTGCAGCCTTTGCCTTCCACAAATCCTTATCAGTGCACCTGACTCCATGGGACATGGGCTGTTCGGATGAACAAATACTAGAAAACATAATTTAACTGCCCAGCCTTCTCAATAGATGAGTGGTATTTAAGCAGCTAAAAAAAGTAAGGACTTTATTTTTCTTCCTTGTATCAAGAAAAAAGCGTCCATTACCACCTAAATAATACATTCTCAAATTGTTTACACCTTCCTTCTGCATTTGGTGTTCATGGGTTTAAAAAACAACAAAAACCCCACACACTGTTAAAGCCAGGAGAAAAGCTCCATGACTATAATGTGCTCATTTTCAGCACAAAAATAAAAAGTAAACAGCTTGTTTTTGTCTTAAGGAAGAATGAAGTTTTTCTGAAAAAGCAAGTGTAAGGTGAATTACTCAGTAATAACAAAACATAGCTGATATATCAGTTATATTTTCCATTTTCTTCAACAACAGTAAAATATTTCTCCAGCAATTATCTTAATTCCTTGACATTTTCCCATTCCTTTTCACAAAAGACAGGTGGTTGCTTGGTCGCATATGGAGCCCCTCTACTGAGCTGACGATTTCCCATCCAAGGCAGCAATTTATACTTCTCTCCTCCTCACTGGGTTGCTTGACTCTTCTCAGGGAAGCAATGAACACTAGTTGCACATTCAATTAAAACATCGGATTTTCAACTTAGATTTTCAGTTCTACATTTAGAGGAAAAGTGCGTTTTCCTAACTTGGAAAGCAGCAAACCTATCAGCAGGTGTACTGACAAAGGTCATACAATTCCCTTCTAAATAGATGGGAAATCTGTTAAATTAATCATGGCAGGTTTTGGGTTTTTTTCTTCAGTTATCAGGAACACTTAGAGGAGAGAAATTTAAATCTCTTCCCATTAAGACAGCCACAGTCCATAAGGAAGCGGTAGGTATAAGATTTTGTATACACAAAAGGCCAAAATGGCATTCATGCCCAGATTTTGGCATAAACTGAAACACTCTTCTCACTAAGCAACAGGCATCGAGCTTTATTTGTATGTCTTTTGTTCAGGGTTTGTCAATTTTGACTTCAGTCATCAGCCTAAAGCAGATCAGCCTCTGACTGACAGCCTAGTCAGAAGACAGATGATGGGACACTCAAGGAAGAGGAAAAGCAAAAGGGAGAGAGACACTGCTATGATGGAAGAGCCTTAGTTATAACTTTGTCTCAGTACCCGTGTGGGATGTATCTTGGGCAATCCGTTACGCCAGCCTCAAGCCAGCTTTGTAACGATGGTCTAGCACAAATCACACTGAGCATCATAGGGAATTCAGTTCTGGGCTGCAGAGCTGAATGCAGACTTAGCAAGGAAGAACCGGCGGTAGCCTTAGGAATTAGGCTCTGCAAGAGATGAGATCTTCTGGAAGAAGTACAACTGTGAGAAATTAACAAAGTTAAACTATCAGAATAACGGTTTACCCAGTCCCGGGTTTGAAAAACAGTCTATCTAAAAATGTAAAACACTAGGAAAAAACGGAGTTGTAAAACTGATTGAAGAAATAGGACATGCCAGAAAATGTGCATATTATTTCCAACTTACAAAGATGAAAATAAGAATTATAATATTAATCTACAAATCTTACCTGATGTAGATTGTTAACAGTATATTGCTATTTATTAATCTGTCTCTCTGCTTTGGCTTTATTGGTGAGTGAAAATCCTGTCAAGCAAAGCCTTTAACTCTCTTTTGTTAGGGAAGATGGTATGATAACTCCTCCTTCCCCCCAGCATACACAGCAGCAAAACAGAAAGCTCAAAGGCTCTGTTTTAAAATACAACAAATAGGGGACTAAGAATGACACCACCGTCCAATTAAAGATAGTGCAACACCTGTACAATGAACAAGATGCACAAGGTGGACACAGGCCAGGAACCTGGAGTCAGCAGTCGTCTAAGCAGTTGTTATTGAGCACTACGCAGAAAAGCAGCCTGTTGAAAATAAGAAGTACCCCCTAAAATATGCTGAACTGGAAGAAGCAGGGAGGTTGGGAGGTAGGTCTTGAGATGCAAGATGACAGCAAATAGATGAGAATTTCAGTTTTCTGAAGGAACAGGTAAGATGATCTTGAGTATCATGCAGGAAAAGAAAACCGGTTAGTTCATGGACACGTAACTCTCTGAAGAAGGCAAATGAAAAATAAACGTTGACAAAGAACTGCTGATATTGGCTTGGCTAATACTGATCACTGATTACAACAGAATCAGTGAGTAAAAACAATGGGGAGAGGGAGAAAAGGAGTTCTGGTAGTCTGATTTTGATCTCAAGACGATTACTAGCTCGAGAGATCTTGGTAGAAAAAATGAGGGAGGAAAGGTTCCCTGCAATCATACTAACAGGGCATCCAGGTGAGAAGGAAAAGGACTAAGATGGGATAGTTGCAGAAGAACAGAGGGAGCAAACACGGTCACCTGTCAGAGGTAAAACCCATTCTGATTATGGGCTGTGTTTAAATATGGTGAACCTCGAACACAATGTGTCTGTCTTCTTATTGATACAATGAGGGACCTTACCAGGGTTAGAAACTTGTCTACACACTACCCTCTGCATCATACTCACACTGCCAGGCTACTGGCTGCTGAGCTCTGTGGGCCAGCTTCCAAAGGTTTCACTACAAAAATCAATTTTTTCAAACTTGTGCTAAAAAATTTGTCTTAGAAAAGAGATGTTGTGATGTTCTAGAATTTCATCAAACAATAAACTGATCTAACTATGCCACTTTATTTATTTATTCATTATTTCCAGGAAAAAAAATTACAAAAGATACTTTATACAAAATTCTCCAAAACTCGCCATACCACTGCTTTGTCAAGACAGTCTGACCTATCTACAATGACCTTCTCCAATGAGTACAGTGAAAAGCTATTGTTCTTCCCAGGTCTTCATCACCCGCATTTGCTTTTAGAACAGAAGGGCTTGACATTTCTCAAACACTACCCTAAACCACGGGACCTTCCTTTTGTCTGCTGCCTGAAGTCATACTGTCTGTGCTCCAAAACTGCCCTCCTTCTACTACAGGAAACTATAGCACACTACTGTAAGAGAAAAAAGACATCAGTTCACCATATGGGGAGGAAAAGATACATGCATAAAATAGACTTCTTCCAGAATCTCCCCAAAGCAGCATCTGTTTGTCAGCAACTGAGCTAAGCACACAGCAATACAGGAAGGTCAACTGGGAAACCCGAATCAGTAATTTCATTCTTTAAAAAACCGGTTATGACTTCTCTGGTGTCTCGCGTATCCCACCTGAGGTAAAATATGTTTTTATCAGAAGTTAGTCAAAAGGAAGACAGAATCCACCTCTTTCTTTTCTAAGTATCCTAGCTATAAGCCTTTTTTCCAAACAATCTCCCAGAAAATGCTGACGCATCTGTGCTCTAGCTTGTAAGCTACACCCCTGCCGCTTCCTGCAGGGTAAAAGAACAAAGCCTACCGTGTTCGAAACATCAAGCTTGCTGTAAGTAAACAAATCTGCTGTGGTAAATTCCCATAATGTTTTAGTGGCATACAGATATTGCTACTAAAACAAGGCAAGTATTTCGGCAGGAAAACAGTAAAGCATAACACAGCAGCAGAATTCATTTTGCGATCTAGCAGCACCAAAAGTAATGACTTAACCTGAAGTTAGTAGAAATGAGAAGCCTGGACACAACCACTGCCACGTCCAGCTCCCTCTCCTGCTGCCAGGGTGCCCAGAGACAAAGGGCCCCTCAGTCCCAGGGAAGGGCTGCCGGGCTCCAAGTGTGGTGGGCCCAGAAATATTTTGAAAGCGGCATTACAGAAGGAATGCAGCAGTAGCTGGTTCTGCACTTTGCTTTCAGGTGATACTAGAGAAAAAAGATCCAGAAAACAGAATGACTGGCTGGAGAAGATGTGAAAGCTGACTCTGGTTTTTCCCTGAAGAAGAGCAGGAACTGGCTATTTGTCAGATCTTGATGGCAGCCAGGACACACCGACTACATCTTTTCTTCACATACAAAAGCCACAGCAGATAAATATGTATACAGCACAGCAGTACCAAATGCCAGGTTTTAAACGGCATCATCTAATGGCATGCATGTTTCTTTCCATTTCCTTCAAGAATCAGCTTCAAAATTCTTTGACAAAATTTACCTCTCAGCCTCCAGAGATTTTTGCATTGCTTATGTTATACCTGTCAAGATCTGATGACTGTATGTTATGTATTCATCTGAACAGAACCACTACACTTAGTTACAGGCTATCATCAACCAATTCATTCTCTTGCTAAAATCAAGTCATCCAATTACTCCTTGACTAATCAAGGCTGTTTTGGCTTTTTCTTTTTTCAAAAGGTACTCAACAGCATAAACAGTTCACTTACAAGAAATGGAAAGGGGCTAATCAGCAGAATTATTGTTTTGCTGCCACAATTTGCAGTATTTAAATGTAGTTGCTGATTGGACTGAAAGTTTTATGATATAGCATATAAAACTAGTTTGACACAAAAACGAAGCTGCCTATAGCCTCAACTTTATTGTTTCTAGCTGCTCCAAGCTGCCACTGAGGTGTCAAAACCCAAACCAAAATACTACTACTAGACTTCTCATATTTTGCTGCTAATGGCAATTATGGAAATTAATTAATATCTTCAAGATTAATTTATATTTGATGTATCAGTCGCTTCATTTCTTTAACTATCCTTATCCTTAAAAGTAAAATGGAGCAAAATATTTGGCTAATATTAAGCTTCAGATAACAGCATTTTGGTGTCTTGTATTCATTTACAAAAGGTGAGCAATTTTGTTGGTATATGTTATCCTGTAATTAAGAGGGATATTCACAATTTGATCAGAACCAGAACTGCATTGCAAGCTGAAACTCCCATCGGTATTCAGGGTAACGACCAGCCTTTTTTGTCAATAAGCTAGAAGAGAATGTTTAATAACACCACCAAAAACCAGACCTAGAGAATAATTGATACTTGCACTTCCTCTCCAGCATACATTCAACAACTATCATCAAAAAGAGCTGCTCGTCACAGACTGATATGCACATCACAATACACATACATACCCTGTTATAAGCCCCGAAATAAATGAGCAATAATATCTATCTGGCCACTTACTGGGGTGGGAATGGGGGAGAGAACAAAAAGAAATAAAATACGGTAACTTGGGTGGGGGGCTAGAAGCAGGGTATTCCTTTGAGCTATCAAAAGAAACAAGACCACGAGTGTCAAAAAACATTAAATTATAAATAATTTCTGTACTCAGACTGGCTTGACATGCTATGATCAGTACTATAAAGATTTAAATGGTAAAAGATACCGCTATTTCTAACTGAGGTACAAGTACATCTAACATTATAGAATGTATTAAACTTTGATGATGGTACACTTTACTATGCATCCTCACGATTAGAAGGGCAAAAGAATACTGTCAGAGTCAACATTTTACAGCTTCTTAAATGTAGCACGTGTTAACAAAGAACAAACAAATAAAGTAGGTTTAGCATGTTTTCCCTTGCAAGCTAATTTCAAGTGAAATTAATCACCTGTAACACAAACCTAATATTCTTTAAGCACAGTAATTTTCAGTTGAAGAAGGTGCACCTGTCTACATCTTCAACATAAGCAAAATCAAGTACAAAAAACATTAAATAAAATGCTGTAGTAAACCTTGACTTCTGAAGAAAGAATTTTTCAGACATCTTTTGTGGCTTTGTTTTGTGCTACAGCCCTTTAAGTTTTGTCTTCATAAAGCCCTAACTAGTTGTAATCACTCGCAGTCTAATTGTGGACATTTATCTGCTTTTCTTATGCATAGAACATAGCTATTAAAGCTGAATGGTGATGGTGTGAAGTATAGGTTAAATTGGGTGAAATTAAAGCAAATTACTCTGGGATGTGGAACTCTGAAAATAGAAACCGCCAATGATTTGCAACCCTCTTGATGATCAGCTTCACAGAACCCTAAATGACAAGAAAACTTACATATTTTAAAGTTAACTAGATTTTTTTAAAATAATATGTATAAATTTATTTAAAATGCAAGCATTCACTGTGGCAATAATTATTTTGTTTTACCTACATCGTAGAAATATAAGAAAAGGTTTTAATTCCCATTAAAAACACTTGTTTTTATTCCCAAGTTTAGCTGATTTTTAGCAGCAGAAAAACAGCTCAGAATATTAGTTGCAGCATTAATGACTTTGAACACAACGTCACAGTTGATGCGCACCATATGGCTATACAGACACAGGACGGTAAAAGCAGCTGCTTTGGGCTCTCTGGACTAGTGCGGTATTAGGGCTCAGCAGGGTGAATGTAGCTGCTTATCTTTTATATAGGTGAGTAGTGAATTGGAGTCCTAATACCACCTAATACAGTCAAGAGCGCGCAAATCCAGCACCCCTCCCCGAAAGTCTGACTTGGCGGCTGAATGGCAGTCCTTTCAATATCAAATCTATTGGGAGTATTTGACAAAAAAGGGCAAGTCTATTTCTGTACGGGCAGACACACAATGAGAGCATGCAGCAGCAACACAGGATTTTAAATGACTGTAGTATCAACTTCTTGAGCATACAAAGAATTTATATTTGCATAAAAGTACTCATCTAGTGAGTACTGCACAAGGTCAGAGATGAGAATTATCACTTCCCCGGGAAACACAGAGGCAAAGCAATTCACTTCAGGACAAGTCAGTTGGCAGAAGAAACCACGACTCTGTTCCTGGTGGCAGCAGTTTTAACAGAGAAAAGCTGTTACCAAGGCAGTCGCTCCAATGAGCTTATCTGTAAAATCTTCTTCCAGAGCCCTGACCCTTGAATGAGTCTGACAAACATTAGTGATTTATTTCAGATGTAAAATGTTTTTATTTGCCATTGCTCTTTCATCCTAGCACCACTGGGATGTAGTCAACACTCTGCAGGTAAAACCTTCTACCTGCTGAGATTTGCTATCAAGTTGGTCACACTGGGTAAAGGACATTATTTGACAGATGAAGGAATAACTCTTTGAACCCTTCATGCCTCCGTTTGCAGAGGGCTCACTCTGATTGCCCTTGATCATATATATATGAAATACTATCACTGCACGGCCCACCAAATAGTACTTGGGACAAACTTCTTGGTTACTCTTCTTGCAACAGTTTACCCAGGATCACAGCACATGGTAATGCACGCGAAGTCTATAGCGGAAGACACTAAGAGCAGAACTCGATGTAAAACTTTTCGAGGTGGCTGACATACCACATAAATTGTTTCAAATAAGAATTCCCTAGGAAAAACTAGCCTCTCAGTTCAGATTATTCCAAAATTCAGTTGTGTTTATTAGAAGCAGGGGCATTTAGAACCTAGCCTGGACCACCACAAAATGTCAAAAAGCCAAAAAGGCTGAAGAGTACAAATGTTTGCTTCAGATAAGCACTCTTGTCAACCTGAGCTCAGTCATGCTCTGTTTTATGTTACTTTCTGTTCTAATGACTGAAGACCTTCCTTTGTGAGTTGAAGTCATGAAAAGAGAAGCAGATGGGAACAAGGCAACAAGGCAAGAGCATCATCCTCCCTGGCCAGAGCGCCCACGGCAGCACCGCCTGCATTAAACACAGCGCACGCAGGAAGGTCTGGCCACAAACATCAGCGGGTAACTTTTAACAGGCCTCTGTGCACCACATATCCAGGCTGTTCACAGAAGACAATGTTCCTACTCAAAAGCAGACTGGAACTCACGTATTTGCAATCTGATGGCATCTACACTGCACAAAAACATGGTTCCTAAGCAGAAACCATCTGGAAAGTAGAAATATGCCTATATGTATAATTGTTTATTCATATTACTTCCACTATCACCATCTCCGTGGTGCATTTTGCCCCTTCCGAAGGTCCTCTCTTTAGGAACACTCAGTGCCAAGCTCTGCAGTATCAGTCTCAACTGGAATCTGAGACTCACCATAACAAAATATAATTGCTAAAAGTAACTGTGTTTTTAAGATAATGCATTTACATAGATCATGAAGAGCAACTAGCAGCCATCAGCAGAAACCCACAGGGCAGTTCTATCTCGCCTTGAATGACCAGATACAGAGGAAACATTTTAATTATTCATGGACAATTTATCTGGGTCACAGATTGATGATGCCAAAGATGCAGAAATATCAAAAAAACCACTTGAGCCCTGAAGTTTTTACTGGGTCTGGCACAGCACTGCATCGCGGTTACCACGGCTGCACTGCTCCGGAACCACTACGGATACCTAATGCTGCAACAAAAGTCCAAGCCATTCAACTCCCCCAAGCCCCCCTCGGCTCCTGTGCAGAGCCAGCTCAACTCTCCGTTCTGCAGTCCTCCACACCTTGGAGGGCTATTAGTCTTTGTGAAATAACGAACAGAGAACAAACAGTTCAGTTCGGCACAGAATGCGAAAATACAACCCTCCTGGAATCCACAACAAAGGGTATAAAATTGTTTCAATAAGACAACTTCTCTTCACAAACATTTAAAACAGTGTCTGAAGCTATATAAATACCTAGACAAAACTCAGCAGTGACAAGTTTTCATCTTCAAGAGGTTAGTTACCTAAGCAGTTCTCAAATATTCTGAAACATGAAACTATATTGTTACGATAAAACAAGAGCACTACAAAACTCAAACACCTTCTTGCAGTGCCTTACGAAAATACTATAGACTATGGAATTTGGCAGAGTGGAAAAAAAGAAGTTATGTTTACAGATCAGTCATTGTTTACAAAAAGAGTAACGAGTTTTTCAGAAGAAGGGTATTTATAAGGAGCTGTAAACTCAGCTCATAAGGTGTTAACAAAGAACCTTCTTCTCCACATCTGAATGTTTCTCCTTTGAGGATCTCTTTCGTTGCACAATGGAGGTGAGGAGGAGTAAACACACTTGAGGGAAGACCAGCCAACATATAACAAAAATGAGAGCTGATGAAGACTTAAATAAGCAAAAATTGTTTGATAAGTGTCATTATGTAGGTGTATGGGCTACATAAGTTTGTAATGAAGTGCTATGTTGCTAAGTGGATAAAATATCTTTAAAAATAAAAGCAAAAAGCCTGTCAGTAAATTTACCTCAAAAATGTGCCTCATCATACAACCTTCCCTCTGGACATTCTGGCCCACATTAGTAATGTAATACATGAACTTAATGCAAAAGCAGCAATAAAGTTCATCCGGATATATCCTTTCCAAATGATTTCAAATTTTAGAAGAGTGCTGCCTATCTGGTTTCTATCAACAGAAATCCTGTTAATAACAAAGAGTAAATCACTAGCTGGTTAGTTTGTTCTTCATACATGATTTCGCACATGCAATGATTACTCTTCAACAAATTAGAGATGATGTCACAGTCCTTCGGAACTCACACAACGGTACAGGTTTGGAATCACAAGACATATCAAATGATCTTTTTAGAACAGCCCCTGAAATACTGAAAACAAAAGGTAATATATAATTTACATCTTATTTGAGATGCTAGACCTGATAAAGAGGGTTTGCAATATTTCCCGTTCAATGTTCAAATCTTAAGGTAGCACTCAACCAGATAAAACTCAATACTAATATTTTACTTTGCATGTCAGTCCCTTCCTCTTCCTTATAAAACTCAATACTAATATTTTACTTTGCATGTCAGTCCCTTCCTCTTCCTTATAAAACTCAAAACAGCATCCCAACAGAAAACTAAGCATATTACTTGCTACAGAGTGGCTGAACAGTTACACAGGAAGTAAAGAACTCACTATTTTGTGCATTATTTGAGTGAAGGAATCCCTAACGCTCGGGGATTTGCTTTTCTTTCTAGTAACATTTTACTTCAATGACAACTACATCGTGGAACATGTAAGTTGTGTTCTGTAACTATCTGGCACCATCTAGTAGCCAGTGGTGTCTTCTTTACTAAACCCCATTAACAGAACCTGTGACAAGCCAAGAAATAACAACACAAACTTCTTTAGTCGTGTCTCATATGGTCAAACAGATGTTTTACGTTGAATTGGGTATGGACAGCTACAGCCAGTAGCTACTTGTACACTAAGCAAATGCCTTCTGCCTTCCTTGAAAAAGCACTTTAAATACTTCTGTGTATAGTGAAGTATCCAAGTAATTTAAGAATCTGCTGGCAAATTTTAGCAATAGTTGACAAAACGCATTGCTTTATGCATGTATGCAAACAGTTTCCATTTATTCCCTTTCATTATCCTGGAAACACACAAGTAAGTTAGAAACTAAAGAAGAAAACATACGCTTTGAGTAACTCGAATCCTGAATATACAGGGTGGGTTTTTTTCCATGACTGTCAAAGCACAGTGTCTGGCAGGCCCTAAAATCGGGAAAGGGGGAGGGCAGCAATATGAGCATGCCAAGGCTCCTTCATTATGTTCCCGAGGTGTGACTACTGGGTAGAAATCTTCATTTCCAACAGCTCTACTCCTTTAGCCTGCGAGCAAACACAAACACACAGCCCCAACATTCTGCTCCTTGCAAAATAAATATATAAATGCGATACTTTTGCAACATCTAACCACAGCTTTTTAAGCTGAAACAGTTCTTCTTTTACTTTAGATGTCAAATCCATCACAGAAAAGAATTTTGTTTTTAAAAGACTTCCTCAACAAAGCAGTTCATTTCTCTGCCATTTAGCTCACTGTATTTTTACAAGCACCGGGCTGAGCAAACTATGATTGAGAGAAGCCATCTTATGCACATTGCTGTTGTCCCACATCATTCAGAACAAACCTTTTTAGATCGTTAACTACCACAGGAGTGCTGATTACACAGGCACCAGCAATTTCCTAACCAATGACCACCTGAACAATGATGTGTTCAGCTTCTCAGACCCTGAAGCCTTTCAGAGGTGAATCATTTCACAGTTTGGAACTAGATCTCCATAGCAACTTCCCTTTGAGGGTTTTAGAATCACCATCCCGTAATTCTATGATCATCAAGCTCAACCATTCCCAATGGTTCTTTTCACAGCAGATGGAAAAGGAAGCCTTGAAATTTTACAGTCTATTTCAAGCAATTCATCTGGCAGCCTATTAGAATTCAAAATATTTCGACCTTCAATCACAAAGCATGTTATCTGAAGCTGTGGTGATCTCAAGTCAAGACAAGCAGACGTTTTAGTCTAATCATCCATGATGAGAAGAGACTGACAAAAACTCTTAATTCAACCACCATCAAAATGCTTATTTTAACTGCATGAAAGTCTTTCAACAGGCAATGAAAACACACCATGTACCATTTTATCACAACCTTCCATTCAAGGGAAATATGAATTCTGAATATTGGCATGGATCTTTGCACTCCCTGACTGCTTTTGAACAAATACCTGCCTCCTAAAAGTCGGTATAAATCCAATTCTACCACATTATTTTCAACAGCTGTCAAGAAAAATGATGGAAGCAAACTGCAATTAAACTTCTCAGGATTGACTACAATAATGCTGCAAATGAGTTACTTATTGATAGATCCAGTTTGTTACAAGCATCTTCTAAGAAATCCAAATCAGTTACGTCTGAGAAAATAAATACCAATTACATTACGAAAACACAGCATTGGTTACAATCTCGAAGCAAAGCTCAGTTTCACAATAATTAGAGGGGGGTTTAAAGTTTTTTTTTTCCCCTCTGTTCCCAATTCCCAACTCAATTCCCCCTGTTTAGAGTTAAAGAAACATTTTCCTTCTCTTAAATGTTTCAGTCAACCCCTGAAATAATCCCATCAGGGGCACAAAAAGCTTTACGTTTAGAAATCTTTTCACCTAAAGCCCAGGTTGATTCACTCACATTTTTTACCAACCTTAAATTGAAGTTAAACTGAAATGTTTTAAAACATCTCAGTTATACACTGTTTATTATATTAATAATGGTGGTTCATCAAATTCCCACCCCTCCCAAAGAAAAATATACTCTTCCCCACCCCAAATAACTCTAAGGTTAACTCTAGAAATACTTTATACTTGTTACTATATTTTCATCAAAGTACAAAGCATTAAAATGCAGTAGTGAATAACCACTAACACTACATAAACGCAAGTTATCTGGTGACTAAAGAATCCAGATGAGTTGCAACTTCCCATACAAAAATACCACCAATAGTATTTAACACCATCAGCAGCCAGTTTGGTAAAAAAAAAAAAAAAGAAAAAGAAAAAAAAAAGCACTACTGATTGGTGACTTAACAGCAAGACTTTGACAACTGAAACAAGAACTGCATTAAAATGTATCAAACTTAAAAGAAATAACAGAAAGACCCAGATGTACCAAAGCCCCAGGGTCCAGAAGGAATACTGAAATAAGGGAAATTCACAGGTATACTTTTTATAACATTTGTAGAGGCAGGAACACTTAATTGTTGGGGTTTTTTTGAATGAAAAAAACATGTCTTCAGTGTCCCCAACGAGTTACTTAACTGTGTGAGTGGCCAGAGTTGAGAATTTCCCTATAGCACTTAACATGCCACATTTTATTAGGCTACAGGGAAAAAGCAACCAATCAATCCCCCAGCTGACCTTATCCTCCTAGGTATCAACATTGTTGAGCCATACTCTTACTCTACTTCAAAGAAAACCTCTTTTTAAAGAGGAATTTATTTTAAAAACCCACAAAAGAACTTGAATCCAATGATTTATTGACTGGTGGCTTGAGAGTTAGTATTTTTGGTGAAGTCATTTTGAAAACATTTCTGTAAAAGAAACGATGACAAAAATCTTTGGGGGAATAAACCGGCACCATACAGGATTTATCTTCATATATTTTGCACCATTTGCAAAGTTAGCTCATGGCCAGAGCTATACAGCTGCTTACACTGAACTTTTCAAAGATCTGAGGGGAGGTATGTGAACATAACCACAAAATTTAAATAGGGGCGAAGCTAGAACTTAAGATACAATAAAACAAAAGTTATGCATCAACTGAAAATGTAAACTATTTCTATGTACAATCGACTGAAACAAATACAGATTTTATTCCAGCAGTCTGAGAAAGAAACACCACGGAAAAAACCTCTTGAGTATTTAAATCACCATCTCCTGCAAAGACCAGAGATGAGGCAATTATACATGAAGAATATTAAAATTCTTAGTGGTATCCAGTGTTAGACCAGTTACGTCAATAGCTAATATAAACTACTGCAAATATCTTCCTAAAGGAGACACAGAAGTTGCAGGATACATTTTACAATACTCACAAAATTTGCTCAAAGAACTTTTTCAACTGTATTTTAATACGGAAGGTAATCACACGTATTTGTTATCAGAAGTCTTAACTCATCTATAAAGCTTAGCTTACTTTTATTTCTGTTGTCCAAACAGAACATAACCATTATGTACAACCTTTCATTTAGCACTGTTCTATCTGAAATTGAATATAAAACTGCCCATGATCACCAAGTTATTTAAACATTTTGCTAATTAAAAAGTACAACTGTCACTGCAGCAATACTCACATGCGCAGACAAAACTACATATACTTAATTTATCTACTAGTAACATAGCTATCACTAAATGTAATTTAACAGGAGCATTCTTTAAAAATTCTTAAGTGATAGTAAGTGATAAGTATCTTGCATTGTACAATTAGACTGTCAGCAAAGGATGCCTATTAGTAACACATACGCAAATCATCTGAGAGTTACATCTTTACAATCTATTCTATGATTATGCACAGTTATGATTCAAAGTATTTTCATGGTATTTTACCAGATATTTCTTGGGAATAGTAATTTTAAAATCTAGGAGACAATTCTTAAAATTGTCTTCATCTAGTAAGAATGAGACTCCATTTGCAGCTTTTCCTCCTCCCAATCTCCCCATCACCGGATCTGAAAAAACGCATCTTAAGCACAGTAGTTCTATATTAGCTCGCCATTTAACAATCTAGAATAACCTTAAGTTTATTTCATAACATATAATCAAGCAACATACAGTAATTAAAGCACACTGAAAACAGCAGTTACTAGCTAATTAACATTACAGAAACACTTTTCTTAATGATAGAAAAAGACAAAGATGTTATAAAGTACCGTAGCATAAGGAACAGTTTGTTATAAATCTGTTTGTTTAAAACATTAAAACTTTCAATTTAGGAATTTGAAATTACAGTACTTTACGGATTAAAAATGTGGATGCAAGTTACACACGGCCAGGTAAGCGGTTTGGGGACTGCCCTTTCACCACGCGGTTCATGGAGGCCAAGCACTATCAACACAAATGTTGCACCCCTCAGGACGGCTCAGCATTTGCGAACACACCCAACCTCCACATCATCCTTACTCATGCAGAGTTAAAGGACTGATATGGTTTCGCTATTCTCATGGCAGCAAGATGAATTTTGCCATCACCACAGCACCTGAACTGCAGCAAGGGACGAGCAGCAAAGAACAACTTGAGCTGTGACGATGGCACCCTGGGCTCGTGTTAGGGGACGGCTGCCAAGACAGCCGCTGTGTTCCTTTAAATGGACTGGTTTGCAACAGCAGATCAGCCGCGTACTTTGTTAGATAATTGGTTTATGTTTTGCAATTAAATTACCGCTTTAAAACAGTGACAGTATTTTAGCTTTGCATGCTATTTTTAAACCTTCTATTTATCACATCATATTTTATATTTCATATTTGTCTGTATTAACACTAACACCTAAAAATGCTTGCTAGGTAAAACTGTGTGAGCACACACAGCCCTAGCGAGTAGTCTCTTTGGAGACCAACACTTTCATAGGAAAATATTTTCTGATAATTGTTTCCCACTATTTGTATCCCACCATTATCCACCAGCTTATATATATAGTTATCTCTTATTATTTTTTTTATTATTTAACAGAATTCTTCAACATCAGGAAGTATTCTGTGTTGCTCACATTCTTTGCTAGGCTTTCCAAACACAGTGCATATGAGGGTGTTTTTCCCCACAGTTTCGCGATTACTAAATGGGCAAACACAAGGACTGCAGCTGCGAATCAGTTGTTGGCTAGTAACAAATAAGATCAGGTCTTCCATAAAGTTTGGAGCACAACCACAACTAATTTTGTGCTCACATACAGGCACAGGACAGTGCACAAGCAGAAAGATGTGGCCACCACTGAGCGGACAGCAGACTGCCCATCTCAGCGGTATGGCCTTAGTTTGCTAGTCACTAGAAGCTGGCAATCATATGTACATCTTTGCAGGGGTTTTTAAATTTTGAAATCCAAAAGAAGTGCTTGTATAAAGGTACATTCAAATTCTCCAAGTAAATATCCACAGTTCTCTACATGTGAATGTCAGTATGAACATCTGTATCAAAAAAAGTATTTGAAATCCAAACATTTCAGAATTAAAAATAATCAATACTAATATCATTCATCACTTGACCACCGCCTTTTTAACTATCACCACTACTTTTAATAGGGTGTGATATAAACTGTCAAACTCACAGGCAGTCAGAAAGGACTCTGAAAAAGATGATCTCAGCGTGCAACATCTTTTGCTCAGGGTCTGATTTGACATTGGTCTTATTTTCCTGATAAAATAAGCCTAAAAATCGTTCTTTGACAGAATGAAGATCTTTTCCACCTCAGAACACTCCGACTTTTAAAGAAACTCTCCAGAAGAAAAGGACCATACTGGCCATCATGCTTCTGGCAATTTTTGAAGTCCCCGAAGAAAGTCCTTGTTCATCAGCACTTAAATCTGTATATATAAAAAAAAAAAATCTTCATCCAATTACTGTAGCAAGGTCCCTTGCAATTTTTTCCCCAAAAAGCTATCATGTAGTATTTGTCTTGGACCTTGTCTGTGCTGAAGAGGCTATCATTTTTATAAAAATACATGGAATTATTTTAGGGTTTCTCAAACTAGTAGACTCTCAGTAAATGCTGAACTACAATACTTATACTTTTTCACATTAGATCAAAGATAGATGACAAACCCCCCCCCAAGTTTCAAAGGACATGAAAAAGGCATACACAATATTTAAGCATTTACACAGACGCCTCCAACACCACTGCTATAGATGGCTCCCCAGAACAGCAAATCAAGCACCACCATCACTTCATGCAGTTCCACTCAATTTGCAGCCTGCTCGCCATTTGCTCACGGGAAAGAGCGCTGACAGGAGCAAGCCAGAGGCCAGAAGCAGCATCCTAGCAGACTTCACAGCCCCCACTAGTCGAAGGAGGACAATCGGATGGAAAAGAAGATCTCTAAGAGTTACATCCTATTTTTCAGTAACCTTACAATTTCAAGCCAGTTTGACTTTGTTATGAAGACACAGTTCACTGTTCAATGTTTCCCTTTTTGTAACAACCCTGACAAAGAACACTATACATACCTTTTTACATAATGAAATGTTCTAACCCAAATTGGATCAGGGATAAAAAAATTTCATATCACATAACACAGAAAGAAAACGTTACCTATCTAGGATTCTTTCCCTTTCCTTTGGCAGCAAAACCCTGCTGTCCGGAGCTTATGAAAATACTATGCAGAAACTTCAAAAAGGTTAGAAACACACCACAAATCAACAAGAGACTTCTCCGCTGAAAAAAAAAAAAATTCTGAAGGAAGCATAGCTGCTGCAACGCTATGAAAACAGGCCACATTTTACTATCAGCGAGCCAGTGTTTTCTCAATGCTGATTTTTCAAACAATTTATTTCTACAAAATAATTTTCTGAATTTTTATGAGATGTTACTGCAGAAGAGAGGAACTTTCAAAGAGCTATCAGGCTGTTAAGCTTCTGTTCTGTCATTTATTTAATAGTACATACATATAAAAAATCTTTTTCTTTAAATAAATCAGCAGGCAATATAGCTAAGGAAAAACATGTTAAGTGAACAGAAGATGGATTACCTTTGACTAGGCTCTCGATCTCAGTGAAAAATCAGAACTCTGATCACAAGATAATTTTCTTTGTGGTTTGCTGATTACTAACCTTAAAAATGTTCTCCGAGTCATTAAAATCATGTGTTTCTTTACAATGTGCTTTCAGTTACTGGTTTTCAATTTTCAACACAACGCTGCTGATAATATTACAATATCCCTTCCTCCTAAGAGAGGCCTTTGGAGCCTGTTTGCATTCCACGGGAAGACGCTGCCTTCCTTCCCCCTCCACAACGCCATCCACAAGCCCAGCTTACCCGCCTAGTCGCTCCATCAAGACATTAAAACTGGTGGCATACTGTACATATGAGTCTGATTTATGCATTCAAACTGCATCGTGCAAGTAATCTTTTCCCTTACCAAAGATACCTAAAAAGGCTCTTTCTTCTTAAATCCGCTGAATATTTCATTCTAGTTATGTGGAAACATTTCTATGCAGTGCTCGTATAATACCAAAAAACCACACTTCCACATAATTATGCTTGTTCTAAGACAACAGACAGCTATTTGTTCTCCAAAGAAAAGTTTAAAACACAGAAAAAAAAAAAAAATGTTAACTTCACGCTGGTTTTATGGGTGAGATTCGAAGCTTCTTCGTGTTAAACTGGGGCTAAACCTATCAAATTTCACCAAATTTAACATTTCAATTTAAAACAATTTTCCTATAGCTGCAGTGGTCCCAAAGACATCTTTCTAGTCAAGTAGTTTTTAGCTCTCCGAGACTGCAAACACATTATTGTTTCTCATATTTTCCCTGCTTTAGGACAATAAATTAGCAACATTCTAGCAAATAGCACCGCTGATGTACCAAATCCTGTTAACCAATGTCACCCTGCTATTACATAGCAAGAAAACAAAACGTAGGCAGGCAAAAACCGCAAATCAGCAACTACTACCACACGCAGAGGATTTTGCAAAAAAAATAAAGTTCCATGAAGAGATGAGAGCAAAGCGTAGCTCGAGGTTTTTACCTGACAAAAGCAGCATTTCTCTCCAGCAGGGAGGGAATTTGGATGCTGCTTATCAGAGCCAGATGAATGGACACAATGAAGTAAGGACTTCTCGCGTGCCTGCGACACACAAGCCAGAAACGATGGCAGTGCGCAGCAGTGTGCCGGCAGGCTGAAGGCATCCCCAGACAGGCAGCACCCACCACCCACCCTGTGGGCCCCCGGCATCGCCCTTCCTGGGAACCCCACACTCCCTCTCCAGAAGATGGCCTGGCATGCTCCTGGCACACGACAGCGGAGCAGCAGTCGAGTGAGCCGTCCAGCTGGCGACAGCGAGGACCGAGCACAGGGCAGAGGACAGCAGGCGTGCATGCCATAAGCTGATCATCCTCACTACAGGGGACACAGAGACACCCTCACGGCACGAGTATGAGAACAAGAGTTTACATATCCAGATCCCACTCACGTACACTGTGCTCCTGGATTTAACTGGTTCCCTTAGTTCACTAAAGAGCAAGCTGTGCACTCCCATCTACAGCAAGACTAGGAAAAGCTGTGAAATGTTTGTCTGAAACAGCAGCTGATTAGGAAGATCAGAATTATGACGTATTTACCTTTTGAAGTGCCTAGTCCACCATATCATTCAACAACAGTGATCGAATGAGGTAGTCTAAGTATCTTAGCATAACAACATCACACTGACCACACAGGAGGAAAACGAAAACTTAATAGCTAACACTTAAAAAAAGAAGTATAGGACTTCATTAAAAACAAATTATCAAATAATTCTGAATGTTTTTTTCTTCTGTTAATAACTGAAGCCCTGCTGAGGTTTAGCGAGCACGACCGGGCTGGCAGGTAGCTCTGCTCTGTGAGGTGTCCTCACGCTGCACCCTCCACGGCTAACAACAGCGAAGGCAGGTCCAACAGAGACACTGTGATGCTTCTGCATAAAGGGAAATATATGCACGTAACAAAACTCCCCAATTATTTACTCAGAGTGTGCAACTGCATCCACTAATACTCAAAATCATTCCAGTGAAAACACAGAGAGAGGGGGGAAAAAAAAAATTAATTTAAACAAGCATACCAATTTTGTTATTTTATTTCAGTGTGGGACTTATCAACTACAAGGAAACATTCTCTCTCTTTCCACACAAGAAGAATGTGTATTTGTAAATGATCAATTAATTCACAGACTGAATTATTCATTCAATGTAGCACAGACGCATTAATGTCAGTCTGCAAATATAATCAATACACAAGAAGGGAGAGTGTTTATTTTTTGTTTTTATAAATATATACTGATAGCTTAGGTTCAGACGAAGCCATCTTTATTCACACTGAGCAGAACTTGACTGCAATTGATGGAATTTAAATCACAAACACAGTATGACCAAATAAAAGAACTGCGCCCTTGGAAAGGATATAGAAATACTTTCAAAAGTCACTTTTGTTCTCTCTTTCTATTTGTTTGCACACACAAATTCCATGAAAAACAACAGAAAAACATGTGAAAGGATGAGAGCAAGAATCAGTAATTTACCAGTTAGCAGCTTAGAATGATGTTGGAATAATAAAATAAAAAATATCGTCTTGGTAAAGTGGTTGTTGTTCATGGTTTATCAGTTTAAACATAACTATGAAACATATCAAAGCCACTCCATGGGAAAAGAGACTATATGAGTACAGCTGTGTTTTTTAATGCTGTTCTGCATGGTCTTTAGCTCGCGTTTATATGCTTTTCATATCCCGTCACTACAGGATCATTGTTGGAACAGTACTGTAATCATTATTCGACTGTAAGCTACTTTTAACTTTATTTTCATTTGTGGATTGGGGGATTACCTTGAAATACCATTGCTATTTTCCCCTTCCCTTGTAAATGCTTTAGCCAGTAAAACAAGAAACCTGCCAATATCATGATATCTGGTTTTAAGAAATTCAGTATCAAGCTTCAGTAATTTTTGTCCGAGTTGTAACCAGTCTGAACAGACTCCTTGCTCCACCAGGGCCATACAAAGTGGTTTGAGCACACGAGCAAACAGAGCTGGCTTTATTTCACTTCATCAGCAGCACAAGAGGGAGGAGATTTGAGGAAAAAATGGAGTTCCTAGGGCAAGTGGTCCCTAATTTGCAGTATTCCTCAGCAGGATAAGTGACAAGATCAAAGTTATGTGAAAGAATAGGAAAGTTGAGCTTATACACTCCTGTGTCACTTCTTCTGGCGCAAGGAGCCACAAGGTGACCGGTCAAGGCAGCCTTTAATGCTCCAGGACTAATATGCAGCCACCGAGATTTTATCCCAGATTCAGCAGAGCCAGTAACTCCTGCATGCGAATTACTGTAGAACTACCTAGTTGTCATGTATTCCCTGCAAAAATAAAGCAATTTAACACCAAAATCAGTAATGACGTACCTTTGTTACAGCCTAATTTCTTCAACTGAGAATTATGCCTCAGATAATTTTAAGTATATGGAAAGTTTGAAGAGACGCGATTCCTTTACTAAGGTTATGAGGAACACAACAGGCCTCTTGCATACTGAACACAACCACCATACAAAAAACTATACTGATTTTACCTGCTTTATTGAACTTTCCACAAAAAACATCCTTTACTTAAGACTACAGAATTTGAGGAGGGCGCAGCAGTATTTTCCATGAATTTCTATAGCGCTGAATATCTGTTTTAACACAAGGAAAACAACTTAATATTAAGAAATCATAACCCTGTCACATGCAAATTCTTCCCATTCACTTTGAAGTGGAAAGACATGTAAATAAAAGAAAAATATAGCAATAACAGAGGAGCAGAACATGACAGATTAGGTTATTTCCAACAAAGAGCGCCATTCAGTAGGTATCTGTACTGCCACTAGTACAGTAGGGTCAGAATCGGAAAACCCTGCGTGCATTATCAAAACCAGGGTTTGCTTTTGGGTTTTATTTTAAACTGTGCAAACTAAAACTATTCCATTCATGTCAAAATTTGTTCATATGGAACAAAACATCTCCTGCAGTCCATATCCCTTTACTGCAAGGTTTTTTTTCTTTGCTGCAGTATCACCATGTGCCGTTAATTTGTTAGTTGGGGAAAAAAAAAAACCACACCCAACACAGAAGCCTAACATGTATTTATATCTACTTGTTAAAAAAAGTCAAGAAAAGCCTTCCATAATGGAGAAGGGAGGAGGAATGGAGGGGGTGGGAGACAAGCACAGGACACAAAATAACACCTTTTCCGAAGATTGTTCAAGGCAAAAGGGACATGTCATGTTAAACAGTAGTCAATAGCTGTATACAACCAGTAAACAAATTCAGCTCTATGAAAAAAGAACTACATCACCATTTAGTGGTTGCAATTTAGATTATTCTAGCGTGTAATACTTTAATTGTATAAAACAAAGCTGATGTCACAAACACAAAAGAACTTCTTGCAAAGCAAGCACCACAAGTAATTTTTATGCTGCCACTGATGGCTGACAAGTGATGAGCACTTTGTTCGAATTTATATATTTTCGCATCTAAGGCAACAGGTGGCTTATAAAAAGAAAACAGAGAGCTTTTTAACTCTTCATTATCAAAATTTTTATAATATGTTTTATCATAGTGACTAAACAATCTCTACAAATAAAAGCTCAACATACTAACTACAAAGACGAACTATGGCTCAGGGAAAATTATCCATTATTTTGATAAAAGCAGAAGCTGAGGTAAGGTTCCAGATCCCATTGACCTGAGCTCTGCCTACACTCAAAATGTTTTGTAAATGCAGAAAGCACTCAATATTTAAGCAGTACCTTGTGATACATAAATCAATTTAAGACAAGATATTTTATATTTTCTTGCCCACTGTCTTTTCTATATCCATCTCAAACAATAGCTGAATATTGTTGCACAGTTGGAAGGAAATTTTTATTTTCAGGTCTTTAAACCAACTGAAAGAATGATGCATTTCAGTTGTTGCTTGACATAGTTTTGGGCCAGAGTGGCATTACAGAAACGTGTTAGTTTTTCTCTAAATACTGCACAATCCAATGAAGAGTTTTTCACAGTCCAGCGAAGAGTTTTGTTTTCTTTAAACACACAGAGAGTCATAAAAAATACTTAAAACATCTATGCTACACAGAATGCAGGATAATGCTCCATATTCGTATTTAAGTGCAGAAGACTTCCAGGCAAAATAAGACACCATAAACACACAGACAATTCAGATTTTTTTTTTTTTTTTTTTTTAAGAAAAAAAATGGAATTCAAGAGTGGTATTGACTGCTTTAGTTACATTAAAAAAAAAAACTGGGAGATAAGTTGAGAAGGCAAAAATGTAATAAGCATACCAAAACAATCTTTATATTCTGCCTTGTAATTAACCTATGAAATAACCATCTGCTTGTGATTAAAACATTTTCATGTTTGCTCTTTTGGGTAGATTAAACGCACATACCAAGATATTAGACTTTTTCCTCTGCGTGGCAATTTTACCATACCATCCCTAATAATTAAAAAATATGACACATCAATATTGTACACTACACACACACACACACACACACACGTTCTCTGGTGACATTCACTGGATTAATCTTTGTGCCTTACGACACTTCAGAGCAGTGCAGAGCAGCTCAGCCCAGAGTCTCAGACTGCCTCTTTCCGATGCCCTCTGCTTCTTTCCATATTTCCTCTGCTTCTTTCCATATTTCCTCTGCAAGCAAGCAATCCCTCTCAGGTAGCCTATGTTCTTGTAGCCATACATTTCCCCCTTTTTGCAACTCTTTCACACACTTGACTTCCCATTCCTACTGCTATTTAGTTTTGAGACATCAATTTTCCCATCAAATTACCAAAGCTTGGTGCATAAAAATATTCAATAAACCTCAAGGAACTGTTATCTCAGTAACAGCTATCTCAGCAAGCGCTGAAACGCAAACCTGTGCTCAAACACATTTTAAAAGTTTAACTGGTAAAGTGAGTTTGAGGTATGGAAGCTTATCTGCCATCATCATTACTGGGAGAAAAATCTGTATGACAGCGTGGAGGGGGGAGGGAAGGAAGAAGGTAGAGAGAAGGAAGGAAAAAGGGGTACTGTTTGATTTTGTAAAGAAAGCCTTTTAAAGTAAATTTAACAGAAAATAAATTAACCATCTAATCCTTGAATACTCAGGAAATTAATTCCATATCTAAGGATAAACACTGAGGTTCTGAAGAATCTTGTTGCTGTTGAACAACAGATGAAGCGCCACTTTAACTGCAAAACTCAGCATAAGAACAGAAAGTAGCATTTCTGAGGTACTCCACAAGAACAAATTGTTGGGTTGATAATTAATGCATTTGGTTAATTGCCTCCAGCCATTGAGGCTTCAGGATGTGATTTGAGGCTAGAGACCCCTTGGCATCAATATTAAAACAGCAGCTTTCAAAGCACCTCTAGCAACTACTGCCGACCTAAACATCCAGCACTTAAATACAGCCCAATGCTAATTTCATTCTTCCACGTAAGATCTCAGGATAAAAATACATCCCGAAATGCATTAAAAAATAGCTGGGAGAAACCTGAGAGTAGCAAATGCAAGAGTGACAATTTCCAAGCAGAAAAAAACCCCAGACCATCAGAATTTCTGCTGAGATGCCACTGATAACTGATTAACAAAAGATCACCTGCAAACCCAAGCAGAAAAGTAAAACTTCATCCTTAGCTCATGTGAAGCTGGGCTTCATCAGGATGGAAGAGAAGTTTTAGAAAGCATACTGGAAAAATACCAACTACCTTTGTTGAAGGCTCACCAGAAGTAGTCAGCAGATTTCCACATCAATACTTTATCATTACAGCAACAGTATAAAGGCACATCTGCAACCAAACCCTGCGTCTCACTCACATCTCCAGCATACATAACAGTCATCAAAAAGTCAGTGTTCCTCAGACTCCAGTGGACAACACGCAATATTTGAAAGAAAACATCTTTAAGCCTTGCAGTCTTGGAAGAAAAAAGAAAAGCAAATATTAAAAAAAAAAAAAGGATGCTATTTGCATCACGCATTTCCTATGGTTGCCTTTTTACAAATGGTTTTCTACTATATCAGCTTAATGCTCCCTCAGCCAAAACAGCACGACTGTTTCCTGGATTACATGTTAAATCTGATTAGAGAAGTGACCTATTTTTAAAATAACCCAGCAAGAAGAATCTGGTTATTTTACAAACCAAAAGCCCTTTTACTATGTGGTTCTACAACCAGTTCCAACAGCACAGGAGAAAGCAGCAGCATATAGATGAGAAAAGGCACTGGAGTACAGAGCTGCTTCAGCTACCAAAGACAGACTTATCCAGCGTACAAGTTAGGCACAAAGTATGACTTGGGAAGAGGCAGACATCCATTTTTCTAGAAGCGGCGCTTGGTCATTGCGGAAACCAGGACTGCTCCAATAAATAGCAAATCTGAAAGAAAAAGGTTTTTCTGTCAGTTTATTAAACAGTCTCATAGACTGAAAAAGGTTGCATTTGAACTGGATTACTGAACAGAGCTTTTGCTTGGGTGCGACTCCTCAAGCGGCTCCTTCGCTAGCGGCAAATGCAATAACTGCCGCCAGTGACTTTTAAGCACTTGTGGGACTATGGACAAAGAAAAAGGAAGCACTCTACACTGACACCCCAAGGATCTCAGCCAGATTTGCCTCACACGCAAAAAAAGGAATTATATTTTAATTAAGTCTTACAAATACATATCTAAACTAAGCTAGGAGCCTTGTTTAGTTTGTCTAGGACAAGTAATTTATAGGCAGAGTAAGAAACCCAGAGCCAGCTTCCTCCAGGTCTTCATTTGCTGTATTTACTCCGCTGTTCAGTACACAGCAGTATCACATACGTACATCACAGAAATACCGATACGAGAAATCCAGACTGTTAGAGAGAATGTAATTCATACACTTTGAGGGCCAGAAGACCTGGCAGAGCATAAAGTGTATTCAAAATAACTTGCAAGCATAAAGCTTACTAAAAATGTAAATATAATGACCACATGTCCAATGATGTGTGCACATTTGTTTTAGGAATAGGAATTGAACACAAGCCCATGACATGGCAAAGAAACAGAGAAGTGCTTCTAAAAGCCTATTTCCAAGTTTTCATTAAAACTCTTCATCAAAAAAAAAAAAACACAAAAAAAAACCACCAAGAAAAAAGCCCCTAGCTCCCTGTCACTTTCGAGGAACATACTTTTAGGAAAGCAACTTTCTGAAAGGGAAGCTATAATATTCTCAGTTTACAGACCACTCACCTTCCTGATGCAATCACTGTAGCCAGCCACTTATCTTTTTCTGTTCCCAAATTCTTGCAAAGAATTGTTGATTCTACCTTTTCTGAGGTGGCTTTCCTCCAACCAAAGAAAAACAGGCTTTCACATTTCTTATTACAATCGGGGGCAGGGGGGGAGGGGACACATGACACACAGGGGGACGGGGACCCAGACCTCTGCAATATTTTTCCCTTCAAGCTTTCAAGAAACTCCATGGCACAGCAAAGCAGCAATTACTCATAAAGTATTAAACTATCACTGTCTTAAAGCCAGGATACACTACACCATCAGTAAAGACACCCACTCAAACAGGTAAACATGTTTCAGAAATAGTCACCTGAACTCCCTCTAACACCACCACACATTGATAATTTTTTTAAAGTATTACAGCGAAAATCTTCAGTCTCATCTGTATTGCCTAAATAGCAATTACACACTGCCATATGACACACAGAACTATAATAGTTGTAGGTCAAATAATAGCAATGACTCAATGAAGATAACCTGCCTGGTCTCTGTCCTCAGGGGAGGGGGGGGGGTTACTGGTCAAGTACTTTATGACTCACAGTACAGTATATTAGAAATTTTCTATGTATTCTTTAGAATTGAGAGATTGCCCTTGTAGCTCAGTAGGCAGCTCTCCTGTTTCTGGCCTGCGAGGTCATAGCTTTAAGTACCCGCTGAGGAAACTTAACAAGTTCCATCTATAAATAGAACAGCATTAGATGCTGCTACTCTAGGAAGGGTGGTGGCCTTTAGACAAGACATTTTTATGTTTTCATCTGTTCTGATAAGAAAGAGAAATTGGACATACAGAGGCACAGGATATTAGGCTAAAGATGAATGACAAAGTGGGCTCCAAAATCCACTGTAATTTCAATTAGCATGAGACCTACAATTCAGGCAAAATCAAACTACAATAAAGGCTGCAGAAGAATGCAAGAACAATACTTATCCTTCTCAATGTGCATAAGTAATTAACTAAAATTACTGACTTTACAATATTTGAGACTGAAAAGAAACCTCTTCGGTACTGCACAATCAAAATTCAACTGGTGACATCAAGAGGCAACCTCAATGTAAAATAAACTTTGGAGATTTTGATTAGTAACAAAAACGTTTGAACATTCCTCTCGTCTTACTACTTCTGAAGTAAAGTATATCCTTGAGACACATTTATTGAATTATCAGGGATTAAAACGATACCACTCTGCAACGTATAAATTTTTTGCTCCTCATACCCATATATCTGCAGAGGCTTATTCAGCTCTCAGAATAACAATTACTTGTGACAAATTTAACAATAAAGCCTATTTAAACCCTTATCTGAGTTTATTCGTGCTTTAAACTGTAGTTACCTGGCCTTAGAGGAATATGGATTAAAGCTCAGGTATCACTTTCACTCAGCCTGGCGATGTAATTTACTGTTCAATAAAGACAAAGGCTAACTCACTAGAGTGCTGACAATTTTCCAGTACCTTTTCCACAATCTGCACCCATGTGCCCAGGAAAACAAATTCACTCTTCTGTGGGAGACAAAGCCACAAACAGTTTTGAGGTACAAACCCATAAGTTTTGTTCATATATGCACACCAAAAGGAAAGAAACGGCAGCAATAAAACAGGAGATGAGGGTGATTTTACAATGTGACTTCCTAGATCTCAGAGACACCAATATTATGCTCAAGTAAGAACAATGACAGGTCTTGCAAAATTCTTCTTCAATAGTTTAGTTTAGAAGGTTATTCTCCCCCCTGTATTAATCTTATTCACCTAAGTGAAAAATTTGATTAGTTCAAAGTCTTCCACAGCTGGCCAAGCTAAGCCAGTTGATCCTGCGCTGGCACTGATCTGTTGAACAGCATGAGGATGTAGAAAATGTCTCCCTCTTGCAGGTTTAGGTTTAGTGGTAGCACCAGTTGAAGCTGCATGTCGGAAGGTTCACAAGAATCCCATTCTGGTCCTTTAATTCCACTACCAACTTTTTGGTCAACAACATACTACTATCCAAAACACACACACGGTTCTTTTCTGCTCTTCAGATGCTTCTATCGACTACATCAACACACAACTGCTCTGCAGCAGCAGCTTTCATCCTAGAGCCTCTTCCCATATCACTGTACTGAAGAGTAGGCATATGAGAAAGGTAACAGCCATTGTACCACACAGTGGGATGCCTGGTCTTGCCCTTCATCTACTCCCAATTCCAATTACATCCACCGCCTCCAGTGCTGGATGCTGCACAAATGCTTACTCACGTCCTACATGGTTATTTCTCAAGAAGCTTCTTTGAGCAGATGTCTGCATGAACACTTCTTCTCTTTACCAACACTTTTTCTCAGCAAAAAGACTGCTGTGCTTCCATCCTTGGATCCGGAGAGAAAAACCCAACAGCACTAGACAGCACTAGCTCTGCAAGCTGGCTTAAGGCTAGTACGTGACATTAATGATGACTGCATGTGTTTCCCTGCAACAAATCTTCTGTCAAGTCAGTACTTCTTGACAATCAGTCTTTCATCACTCACTGCCTCTTCCAATGCCTTTTTTATTGGGCATTTTGTGTTGTTGGGGTTTTTTTGCCTCGAACTGACTTCTGTGCCCAAAACAAGAAGAATAAAAAAAGCTTTCTTTATTCAAATATGCTTCCTTTTGGCAGCTTCACGTTATTTGACAGGGGAAGGAAGACTTGTATACATACAGAATTCCTCGTGGTCGCTGCATGGGCATTCTCCTCCTGCTCACAGGTACAAAACTGCTGTAGGGAGGAAAGGAGAAATCTAGCACGCCGCTGTGTCTGCTCATATCATCTACACGAACAAAAGGTCTGAAGTAAAATAAAGCTAAGCAGCCTCTAAAAAATCCTCCTCTCCTGCAACCAAAGCATTTTCTTTTTATATGAGGAAAAACTAATGATAAGCAAATTTGTACGCATCTCACAATATCTTTATTAGCCTCCCTTCCCTTCCAAGGTGGTGGGCTTAGTATCCAAATGCTGAGAGGTAAAATTCAAAGACAGATAACACATGGCCTAAGATTAATTACCCCTGGGGTGGTTTTTTTTGTGACCTGATATTCTCAATTGCAATATAAATGCAACACAAATACAAAAATAGTCTTGCTAATAAAAATTATTTCCGTTTTGTAGATTGTTTTGCTAAAAAGGGTAGAGGAATGTCATTTTCACAACTCTGTGGTCAAAAAAAATTCCTGTGCAAAGCCTTACCCAGAATCAAAACACTTTACAATATTTTACAAAAAAAAACTCCAACCATTAGTGAATACAATAAAATGTTTCACACAGCCAAAACTGACAGTTTAATTTGAAAGCTTTCTCAATTTTTTGTTTTAATACGGAGAAGTCACTGAAAGGTAACTGAAGGTTTAGCTGAACTGTGAGCTACTCCAAATATTTTATTAAACATTAATTGAGTTACTCACAACAAATAAGAAGGAAGAAAGAAATCTTAAGATCTATTATCCACTCAGTATCGTACAGAAATACATCTTGATTGTGTGACACTAACAAGTTTAATATGCGCAAACTAGTTTTAAACTTTGCTGGCTTAGCAGTGAAAGGTTTGTAACTGCAAATGAGGAATCCTACCTTTTTTCTTTTTTAACAGGTGGCAATTATGGTTAGTAATATAAAACAAAACCAAAGCATCCTCAAAAAATTGAACCAAAATATGTTGAAGACAATAAAATTTTGTAAGACGGCTACCTTTATATCATTTCATGGTGAACTCTGACACATTATAAAGATGAAAAAACAGCTTCAGATATCAGAAGTGACACAGCTGAGCTACAGCTGCATAAACAGAGCCGCTATGATTCCCAGTGCACAGAATACACATGCTGAAGGGATGAGATGCGACCCATACTTTGTTCACTGAAATGCTAGTGCAGTGGAGTGTGGCTAAGAGATATCATCATAGGCCTCCCCTCTGTAGCAGTCTGCTTCCAGGAGCGGCAATCAGCAGGTATGATCTCTTCTTAAGAGAACATGGGGAAAAAAAATGCATCTTGCCTCCAGTATATAAAAGCTATAGAATGAAGAGCATCTTTATATAGAGTACACACACATTTTTACAGAAAGCCAAAACGAAATCAGAACAGAGGATGCATCTTTTTCATTTAAATAACTTTGTTATCATCACTTCAATTTTTACAGGCAAATCAAAACACTGGCAGTATTACTGCGAGTTCCCAATTACCCTCACGATGATAAAAAATAAAGCCAATTCAACTTCATTTCAAATGCTGAGAAAAAAAAAATCACTAACAATACTGTCAAACTCAGTTTTAATTAGTGCTTATTTCAAACAAGAATAAACTACAATCAGCTCACGTGATTCAGATCTAAACAAGTTTTAAACAGTGGCCAATTGGTTTAGAAGTTACCTAAACCCTGAAGAAGGCAGAACCAGGGGATGTACTGAACACTTTCAGTTAGAACACACATAAAACTGGAGTAAAACCAACTAAAGCTTTTTCAGAACCAATATACATTGGTCACACCAGTCATTTCCGTAAGACGGCAGGGAATGTTTACCTAGCTTCATGGTTCTTTCACTCTCATCACAAAGAAAGACGTTTCACGGATTATCAGTTACCAAACTCCCCATCCTGCCCCTAAAAGGCCACTACAGCTCCTCAGCTGCAGAGCCAGAGCCCTCCCAGCAGCAGAGCAGAGCAGGAGCCCCCCACCACCCCACTGCTCCCGATCCACGCTCCCCCAGCACTGCGTCACCGCAGACAGCTCGCTCGCTCCTCTGCAGGACGGGCACACCAGCCCACGGCATGCATGCAAGCCCTCAGGTTCTTCCACAAAAGTCAGTGTTACCTGCCCTACTTCAAACACTGTGCATCGAACCCCAAGGTTTTTTTGTTTATTAAAAAGGAGCATTTGATAGCAAAGTAGTTTTACAGGCAAATTTCCTTCCAGTCTCTGTAACTTTGAAGAGAAAGAGTGGATTTCATTAAAGCAACTAAAAATAAGAGAAAAATGTGGAACGTATTTTCTAGAAAACTAGGACTGCGGGATATCAGTGGGAAGAGAAACTCAAAAACATTAAGATCTCTGGCTGTTTAACATCCAATGCATTCAAAAACTTGACAGAGCTGTAGCAGGGACTAAATACTGACATCTACCATTTTCTTTGCTGAAGCATTATTTAAGAGTAATTTGTAAATTTACACTTGTAACAGGGTTTCCATTTTTAGTCCACCACACAAAGAAAGCAATTTTCTACAAGTACTTGTGACTGATCTGCCACAAAAGTTGAAAGGTGGTTAAAGCCATGCAACTTGGGAAGAAACACTGTTACAATCTTCAAACAGTATGCCTTCTGCCACCACAAAAACATCGCTGCCTCTGTTAAAACTGTAATGCACCTGAAACATGGAAAATAGAACTGTCAGAAGTGTTTCAAATTAAACAGTGAAACGCGGCAGACGAACAAAGCTCTAACTACTTTAAAGCATGTGCCAGGTTACTATGGTACTAATGCTGTAGACACTGCTATCCAGAACAGAAAACACTTTTAAAAAGTAAATTCCCCATGCACTCAGCCAAAAAGAAACCAAGTATGTATGTTTGAGGTTTTCATAATGAGATTCAGCCAGAAATAAAATATACTCCCACCCCTAAGAAACTGGGATAAGCTCTGAAATAATTTTTTTTTAAAGTGTATTAAGATCAAATGGTTTACTTTAAATATTAGTAATTCATTGTCAGTTTGTGTATTTTAAAAGAAAAAAAATCTGTAGGGAGTATCAAAACCCAAGAATGTATTGCTCTAGTCTGTGTAGGAGACCTTATTCACCTTGATTGCTGAGCTGAGAGAATCTACTTCACACTGTTACTAATTATGTACAAAAATACACTGGTGCTCAACAAAAACTTACCTCTCCTTTCACTTGTCCTGTTACCCTACCATGTGCTGTTCTTGCACACGTTGCTGTTTCTTTAGATATATTAAAATATACCTTAGACATAAAACCATGTTTTCACTGATTTCATGAACGCTGTCTCTCCCAGGAAAGTAACAGCGTATCTAGGATATGGAAATTTGAAGGCTGAAAATCCATAACCATTTCAAGGTGAGGGTACTTTCCTTTTATTAAATGAAGTAAGGAAAGCAGAAAATTAGCCAGACAGAAATAAATCTTGTTTCTCCTCAGCTTTATGCCATGCAAGAAACAGTCTACGTAAACACCACGCACAGAACTTCCACAGTTCCAACAGAAATGTAATTATAATCACTTTGAGAGTACTACAGCTGCAGCTCACCTGTGTCCCCTGTGGTGGACAAACTGATAGGCAACGACCTTCTTCAAAAACCACCTCATAACACAAAGAGGTAACAACAGCAAAGTATCTTATGGCAGCTAAAAAACCCATAAACAAAACTTTTGTCCCCAAAAAAACCCCGCAGATCAACATAGTCTCAGTGACTAATGAAAACTGGACCAAATCCTTTAGCCTAGCAATTCTTTCAGTGAGATTCACGAAGTTTGGCTCATCATACTCAACAAAAGCTCTCCATTCCTAGCTAGCCACTTCCTTGCTTATCATTACCTTAATTAATTCAACTTGAGTGAGTTAATTCTCTCTGCTTCTTGCAAAAAGACCAACTGAACCGAGCTAAGTCAAAGCCTAGCAAGCCTTTCTTTAATATACTCGGGCACGGAGACCCTGAAGCCCACAGTACAAACCCCACAATGACCTGCTTCTGACCTTCTGCCTGGCATCCAGAAGTAGGAGAAGAGCCATTCTCCGCTGGGCTCTGCTTCACGTGCCAGCCCTTAACACGGGCAGCAGCAGCACATAGCACAACAGCATAAAGACAGGGAGCAACGGTTTCAGAATCCAAAGGTGAAAATTGGTTCCAGACCAACTCAAAATCTTTGTGATAACAAATGCTAAATTTTTCACGCTTTGAAAAAGCACAGTCCCCAGATCACTTCCTAGCGCATCTCTTCAAGAAGATTTTCTCATTCTCCTCTTCATCTTCAGCAACACCTCCTTTCCAGCTTGCTGGCATACAAAGCCTCACCTTCCAGTCCTCTGCCTATTCCCCTTTGATCGGAGCAACCTATCGGAGTTCCATTTGTCAGCTCCTATGCAACCGCAGTGATGCGGTGCCTACCCGCCAGTCTGAAAACTGATAGCCAGTCTCAGGGCACTGGCTCCTAAAGACACAGTCTATTAAGAGCTAGGACCAGGCTCTGGTAAAGGGCAACAAAGAAACCTCATCCTCTCAGGATCTGGAAAGTTTAAGGATTTTCAAAAAACAAACAGTTTAGGTAGTTTCTATAATCTGACAGAAACCACGCAAACTCCAGGTATGCCACAGACTCATAAAAATGGATTTTTAGATAGAAAATTGACAGGAGGGTGGGTATAAAAACATTACAGCATATGAAAAAGGTTTATACATTTTTATAATATAAGTTGGCACTGTATGTTGAAAACTTCAGTGAGTTATAGGTTTTTAACTAGAGTTTGTGCTGTATAACCAATAGATTTTCTTTTTTTTTTTTTTTTAAATTTACGAGAGGGCTATTACTAGCTTTTAGTGCCAAATCTTCATTTTTACAGCACCATGGGGAAAGGAAAGTAGAACTAATATGCACTTTACAGGGGAGAAAAAAAAAGTAGTTTTACATCTCTCAACCACAAAATTTTGCATTAGCTTTTTATTATTATTATTATCCCTAAGTAATAAATTGAAAGATCTTTGTGTTTATTGGGCAATCAACACGTGGAGTTTCTACTCCAGTTCATCACTAGCTTGCGTCCTAGCTAAAACCTCTAGCAAGAGCAGCATAAGAGGCAGGGCAGAGACTTTAAAAAGAAAAAAAATGAAAAAGTGCTATTGAAAAAGTGATTCTATTATCTTTTTTGCTCTCAAAGAAGAAAAACATCAACAATCATTTCACAACCATTAGATTTCAGAACCCTTGAAAGAAACTGAAACACATAACAAGTAAATGCAAGACTATATTAGAAGAACTAGATGTTAATACAAAGGAAGCATCCAAATGGTTTAAAAACCCACAACGATAGTCTCATTCCTCTTTCAGTTCCCAAAGAAAAATACAAATGGTGTTAATCCTTATAATAGACACCCGAAACAAATTCTTAGGATTAGTCAACACTTAGATTAAAAAGCATCTTCTCCACTGGCTATTATATCAATCTGTTCCTTAACTAGCATTTATGATACAAGTATCAAATAGAGCAAGCATGAAGAGTTTATCACTTGTTCTCAATTGACACCAAAAGCAGTAATTACAACCCCAGGATAGCAACCAACTTGGGGAAACTGATCCTCTCTTTTCTCTAGGGATACTGTAGCAATGGTTCTTGGATAGTTACAAATATTTAAAATATACCAAACTAGTTCCTAAAATGATGCACAAGTTTAAAAGACTTACTTCACTCTACCCAATAAGAATCTGGCCTCGTCTTCTCAAAACATCTTCATTTTAAATACTATTAACTGCTTAGCTACAATCCATAGTCCACAGTTCCATTCTACTGAACGTATGCATCAAACTAACAGAAAGTAGCCATAATAGATATAAATTATAAACAAGGCCAAGTTTTCAGAGGAGAAGTAATGCTCCATACACGCACAAACAGCTATAGATGGCTGCCAGGTACTAGAAGACCTTAAAAAAGGCCAATGTTCCCAAAAGCATGTCCTGCTTTTCAACAATATAAGCCTAAGAACATAATACCTTTCCCCACAAAGTTTGTCTCACTTGATTGAAAACACAGTACTAGCACTCTGCACCAAATCAGTGTCTAGGTATTCTTGACACAAAACAAACTGCATTTGACTGAGGCAGCATACTTACCTATTCAACAAGCACGCTGACTGTGGAGGCACATCAGTTCGCTGCTCTGTATAAATATGCTTCAAAAAACAAGTTCACGGGAACAAGAGTTCTAAGCATCTAAACCAGTACTATAAGATAGTAACGTTCCCTGCCTTTGGATTTTCTTTTAGAAACACCCTGCCTACAACAAAATTTGTGCTCCAGTCACCAAATAAAAAGTGTTTATTTTTTTATTTTGCTCTACTGTTTCTTCATAATAATGGCCAACCAAAAGACAGCAACAAGAGAGTCCAGTTTCCTCAAATCTGCACAAACATTATTAAGCTCAATCTTTTCAGACCAGAAGCCTTTTTCAACTCTCCAAGCATACTGCGAACCAGCATACGCTTTCAACAAGCTTTTAAGTGCCAAGCTTGTAAGCGCTGTTAACAGGACTCTGAAGGCCAGTTCTGTATTGTAGTAATAGGTGATGAAAGAGAGAATCAAAGCCCTTGGTCTAACTCAGAAATGTTTAGAATTCACAGAGGTGGGGGGCAGGGGGTATGTTCAAGAAGCATTAAAAGTCACACAGAAATCAGGAAAAGGAAAGAAGCGAGGCTTGCCCTGTGAGGAACAGAATCCCAGAGTCTGCTACTAACTCCGTATTCTCATTTTCTACTTCCATTTCAGCCTTTTACTATTCCATTCCATTCCTCCTCCTTTATAAAATTAAGCAAATCAACTGCCATGCACTGCTGGCAAAACAAAACAGCAAACCATTACTGCAGACTTCCAAAAACCCAGTTCCTTTTTCAGTGTTCAGCACGATGTCAATGAAGAAACACGTGCGTGTTATATAGCAGGGGAGGGGGATTTTCTTGGTTGGAAAATCCCCAAACCTGATGACTTTTAACTGCATGGTAAAAGTTAAAATTGCACTGGATATTTGTTCCACGGTTTGTAATTAGAGTATAATAATGCTGTCCTCCAGTTACAGAGAGAACATATAAGCAAGTTTACATACGCATCAGATGAAAGATCCCATCACAGGCGTTAATATGCGACAAGAAGGAATTTCCTAAGCCTTGGCCAGTGTGGGCTCCTTTCACCAGGCCAGCAATATCCACCACGTTCAGAAAGGCTGGAATTTTGCTGAAATATAAAAGTGAGAAGTTTCATTACTGAAGCACATTAGCCAAAACATTTGGCACAGAAATAAATTCAGAACCTCAAAATCTGACAATTCTTTTTTCTGGAACAAGCTGTACAGGACAGCAGCTTTCCTCCTTATTTAATGTGAAGTGTTCCCCCCCTCCCCATGTAAAACATCAGCCATTCTTTAATTCTCTGTCATTATTCGTGTAAATCAAGTAAATTAGTTTCTAAGTGTGGAATCATACTGACAACTATGCGAATAATCAGCCAGGCCTGGAATACTGAGGCATATAGTCAGTCATCTGTAATGAGCAGTTTTCACAGGACCAAAGGGATAAGACACACAAATGGCCTTTGCACTCTGCTATCGCACACCTCTAAGGTTACTGTTCAGTTCAGTAAGTTAAGCAACTTTCTCAGAAGACAAAGGCATTTTTTTAATACAGTGGTGAATAAAACTAGCCATGATCAGGGTTATGCAAACAATTTGAAAGAAAGCAGAAAACAAGCTAAGATGAAGCTGGTATTATAATGTAAACAGCTGTGATGTTTTCCACCATAGTTAACTGCAACAGGTGAGCAGACGTGTCTACACAATTTTTCATATAGCAACAACAGACAGCCATGAAGTTCAAATTAGCTTACAAAAAATGGAAAAAACTTTTAGAGCTATGGGAAATGCATATGGCCATTTATAAACTGTAAGCCTTTTATCTTCTGCAGATTCTCAAGTTGTTTTCAAATGAGCAAATAACTTAATAGGCATTAAACTTTTCAGATATATTCTAAACCACATTACATCTTAAAATACAGCTGATTCAGGGGAAAAGAAAACCTAAAACTTTGTGATCAGTTGTGGACTAAAAGCACCTTCATACAGTCTATGCAAATGACAACACCATCACAAACAGTGGCAGAGAAAGAACCACGGTGAAATGCTGCAAACTCCTTAACTTGCAAAAGACCAGAAACCACACACCACAGTCGTCAAGATCTCCAGCTCGATGGCTTCAAAACAAGTAACTGGAACACTTCTTAACTTCCGTCACACACTTTGAATTATCACCATTATATTTCATTAGCACAATGCTAAGATTAATGCAACAATTCACTATTTTCCCAACAGTAAGTACAATGTAAAACACCCAAGTCCATAGCTTTAATAACAACGATGAGAGGTGTTGTGGTGTTGAGTCACACCCAACACAAAGGGTGTGACTCACACTATGAAGTCTGCGTGAGCATACAGTGCCAACAGGTAAAGCAGTGAAAAGCTTTCTTCTATGGCGAGTGTCCTTCAACACAAGATTCAAACCTCAAGATATAAATTCTGTGGTGTACCTTAAGATGTCCTGTCCACAGACCTCCCACGGCAGTGCTGCTCACAGAGGGAACGAACCACACAGGTGTGAACCGAGCGCTAGGGATGACCTAGCCAGTGACCTCCTAGCCAAGCCTACACTGAAACCTTCTCTGAACAGTGTTATACTTTTGAAGTCTTTGTTGTCCACAGCCCTAACTGAGCTTTATTTCTACTAGCATGACAGCTTGTTGACAAATGTATTTGGCTTTTCAAATATTGAAATATTTGACAGCATGACTGCTCTCAAATCTGTGACAGCAGTAAACTGTGCTCCCATCAGAAAACCACCCTTCTCTTACCCTGATGCCTGGTATGGCAGCTGTGGCCCAGACAGAAAAAGCTGTTGTCACGGAAATTTATGGATCACTCCCTCCGCTCAGTGCAACTGGCTTAGGCAGAACAAAAGTTTCCAACTCTTTTTTTTTTTTTGGTGCTATCCCACTTCCATTTGACCCCAAATAACACAACTCATAGTTTAATTCTAGCAGATGCGCTGCCTCACTTGAAAGGAACTCCCTAATTTGGGAAGGGATGATCCGTTAGAATCTTAGTATGCAACATCAATATTTCTGGAAGCGTGGTGACCTAAAAGCAGATCATCTTCTGGTTTTGTTTTCAATTTCCCTCTAACACTTTCCAAGATTTTTTTTTTTTTTTTCAAGTAAACTAATTTCACAATACGAGATCTAGACATAATCTTTTTCTTTCCCAAGGTGAAGTTCAAAGTATCACTAAACCTGTAAGGTGTCATAAATTAGGAACTTAATGACACGTTTCATGTCATTAATACCTTTGTGATGCACTTAGAAACAAGCCTGAGTAGAACACAATACCCAGTAGGGCGAGTTTGAAAAAATATACAATAAAATCTTTACAACATAGCATGAGTTACTTAAATTCAGGTACACAATATGTTGGCTTTTAGCTTCAAACTCTCCTAGGCCCATGAAAAGAAGGGCCCATCCTTGGGAAGACAGATGCTGTGTCCTGCAAGTTAATGCTGTCGAATGCAGTAGAAAGATGATGAATATAAGTACATTCTGAAGTAAATAAACTTAGAAAGTGTCACATTTTTGTCCCACTGGTTTTTTTTAGCAAACTATCCTTTTTTTTTAACTACCAGTACACAAGCTCAAACAGAAACAGTAAATCCTTAAGTTTAACACACTGCCAAGAGTAATGCTCATTCTGAAGACAGAAACCAGTAACTCTATTAAAGCATTAACCCAATAACTCCTTTTGCCCGACACAACTGCAGAGCTAACACATACCTCAGAAGAAACAGCAGCAACCTCCCAGTCAGAACTGCTACAATTCCTTGCTTTTTGACACACAACTAAGTCAACAGCAAGGTAGAAAAAAGCCGCTCTTTAAAGCGCTTCTCCATTGTCATTTTAAACTGCGTTTTAGGAATAACAAAGGTGGTGTTTGAAACGTTCTCCTCCTATGCTCCCCTCTCAGCATTCTGGCAGGATTAGCTTCCTGAACAGGCATTAGAAGAATTCACACTTTCACTACAAAGATACCTCATTAGAGCAAAACAGATACCTTCATATGCAGATGGGCCCCTCCACCACCAGAATCAACCTCATTTGCTAGACAATGGAAAGAAAACCCCAGCACATTTATTTCACAAGCGACTAACAGGAGCAAGAGACCTTTGAAGATGAGCATCCGGGTTTCCAGGCTGTTTTCTCATCTTCACCTTGGGTCCCACAAAGCTAACATTCCAAGCAAAATCATTCCCTTTCTCGGGAGCCCCTTTCCTAAGCCTAAATTTCTATTTCATCATAGAAAGATAAATACAGGGAAAAGCACAAAAAAGGCACAAACTGGTCACACTGGCCTATGTTCTGAAGGACAAAAAGTAAACAATATGAAACTCAATAAACATAAAACACTGCAAAGGATGGGGAGAAAGTACCATATATCTCAAGCACGTTTTAGTTCATCTAAATGGAGAAGACTTCACTGGATTATTGTTCTTTTTTCCCCCTCCTCTAAACAGATTAATTTCCATTTCTTAAGATTCGTTGGTCAGCATTAGCATAATGTCACTGAGCCTCAAATGATCATCAGGAACAGGTGGCATCAACTGATCATTTGTACAAATCAGTGCAACACCAATCTACCATAAAGCATGTCACAGGAACTGATAATATGAAACAGATTGCCAAATCCAGAAGTAGCTCTACATTTTAAGCATAGTTGTAATCCTTCAGCAAGGATTTTCACCTCACTTAGATACACAGCAATAGTCGGTTTGTGTTGGCATACTTCCTTCCCTGTACCAGCTACTGTGCAGCAAAGAGCCCAAGGCTCACCCGGCGGAAGAAAGCACAGCTTTGCAGTCCAGCGGTCTGGGTGTTTATTCAGGAAGGCTCCTGCATCCACAGGGTTAGGCATTTTCCAGGGGAGAGGTGGCCTATTTCTCACCAACTCTGTTTCAGACTTCTGTCCAAACTAGCTACTTCAACAGGCAAGAGGAGTTTCTTTACCCGAGCTGTTTGTTCAGTACAGTAGTACTGAACAGCACAAGGCAACCAGTTACCTTTTTTCTTTTAAAATGCACACATATACAGTATAGGCAATTTGTTGTGCATGTTGGGTTTTGTTGGTTTTTTTTCCAAAATTTGAGGGAAAGAGGCATGCATTCATTTCTCAAGTTTCGACAAGTAACTGCTTAGTTCAGAAACCTCACAGGCAGCGCACACCTGAAGCTTTCACTTCGATGAAACATCACAGCCAAAATGCTGTTTCTCTCCCTGCGTTTTTATTCTCCTAGGCTTCCACCTCTCTTCTCCAATGAAAACAATATCCCAGTAATTTCTCTGCAGCATTTACTACAGTTTACTGAAATCTCACATCTGCCAGGAGATCCTGGAAAGCCACATGACAAGTTTAAAAAAATGCAGCAATTTTCCACTAAGCCTGGTTGATAACTCTCATAACACACTCATTTTTTATTAATTTCTTGAATAGTTCAAGAAATTTCTCTCAAGTCAAACTCTACGTGGTCCTAGGTCCCACACACCAAAGAGGGCAAATTCTTCAGTATTAGGGTAAAACTCCAGCTCCCCTTCTCTCTTCGGTAAAGCCAAATGTGCTACTCATCTCCTCAGGTTCTTCTGCCTTTAAAAGTTGTTATTTGAAATCTGTTAGAAAAGAGAAACTCTTCTTCCTTCCCAAAGATTCATATAACTTAAGTAGGAGTCATCCGTTAAGAGTTAACAAATGACCTGCAGTAAAAGTAGTAACATAGGAGAACACGTATATTGTGACAAGTTCTTAGAAAGCCATGCAACCCTCAGCCTGTCCTCACTGCTATTTTCAGCTCATTTCCAAACCTAAAAGAACAGTTCACAGTCCCTCTCTCTTCCAGGAGACTGTACTCCCTGTTACAGCTTCTACAGTAAATCTTGCAAGCAGTTTTGACCAACATAAGCAAAATACCTCACAGGGTAACTAAAGGAATCTGCTTCTGAAGAACTAGGTACTGTAGATGAACCCTGGCCATTTCTATGCAAGAACAATTTCATTATTAGCATTTTACCCATGGTACTGACAAACAAGATTTGAATGTAATAGCACATGAACCAGAAGTGAAAAATCTGTTAATTAAATTTCACTTACATGAATTATGAAAAGGTAAAAAAAAAAAAAAAAAAAAAAATCAATGTCGACGAAAACACACACTCGCTGTCCCACGTATATCAGATGCCTGAATTCTCAAACTATTCAGTAAGTTATTACACCAACAAATTACAACGGATTAAATTTTGCCTTCTCCCACCAGGCAGAAAAAGATGGCTGAAGTCACCGCTACTTAAGGTCTTTCACTCACTGCTGGCAAATTATTCATCTGCGATGCTAGAACAAGCATCGCAGCCAAGTTGATTTACACAGGCTCAGAACTAACTGAAGAGCAGGCAAACTCAGTAACACCAAAGGAAGAAGCACAGTAACAACAGGATGTACTTGACAATTTTAGTTGTTTCCTGTAAAAAACGGGATTCTCTTACAGATGCCGATACGCCAGAGTTACATTCAGCTAGGTTCTTCATATTTCACTCTGGAATTATAGGTGGTTTTCATTTGCGTAAATGCTCTTTTTAAACCTAGAGCAAGTCCCTAGAGCAAGCAATGATGTCATTCAAAAAGTCCCAGTGCTGGTTTTTAAGTATTACCTTCCACCAACTGATTACATAATTTTGACTTCAAAACTTTCTCAAGTATCCAAGCTATCCTACAGTAAGTTCAAGTGAACTTTTATTTAATATCACACAGGACTTTCAGGACCTAGACAACAATGGAAGTTACTCAGATCTAGTTTAGCAACCATTGCTCGAGTACTAAAGATCTGAATGCATGAACTCTAAGAAACTGCAACGCACCAGAACAAACCAAAGAAATTTGCTGCCAAAAACGACAGAGATCCTGAAGTACGTGGGACAGTGCTAGAGCTGAAGAGGGGTAGTTGCACTTTACATATTATCCTCCTGTGAGATAACCAGGATTGCTTTAAAAATTTAAGTTTGAAAAGGACATCCAAGATAGATTAAAAATGGTCTAAGTCCAGTAGAAAAGTTTGTGGTTGCAATAAGCATTGTGTTTTGTGAACACATATGTGCAAGGCAACACACACGCTTACAGGTGCAAACAAACAAGGAATTAAATGAATACTGGTAACTTGAGAAAGGATGAACCAATGTACTTACATTTTACTCATCCCTGTTTACAATTTCATTCAATTTTGACTACAGGAGGAAGCAGAAACATAAGCCTTTAAAATCACTTTTTTTGTTAATCTTTTCACACAGGTTTATTACTATCAGCCAACACAGTCCTTCAGTTTTAACTATTTACAGTTAAAACATAGCTTAGGCTTACATTGCTTCTACCTGAGTATTTCTTTTAGATAATCACACAACTTAAAGAAAGAATGCAAATAATTGCAGTGAGGATGTTACTTGACACACACACACAAAAGAAAAAAAAAAGAGAGCAAATAGCTGTTTCCTCCACCCCCACTCGAAATCATTTTGAGGCTTGAATCCAATGCCACCACCGAGCCACATCTCCTGGTCAGGCACAGCACGCTACAGCTGCGGCAGTAGGCAGGACCGTACAGGCTAAGCCTGGCGGGTACACATACTCAGAGGCTTTCAAGTATTTGTGAGTTATTACACGAATCACTTGTCCAAATGACATTAGTTTGATGTACTTACACTAAAAGATATTTTTTGGCTTAAGGTTGATTAAGCAGCATGTTCATGAAATGTAGAACAAAAATTGCATCAAAATAGCTTTACTGAAGCTTTTATTAAGTTCCGAAAGTTTCTTTAGATATGCTACATATGCAGTTCTTTTCCTGTACAAGAAACTCCTCACTTCTAAACATAAAACATTCCATTAAAATACTAACTGCAGTTAACAGATCAATTGTTTCTGGTTTCCAAGTCCCAATTTTCAAGGCAGGAGCTACCTGCTGAGATGAAGAACTTCTCTTTTCCATTTCAGAATTAGCAGATCTTATCTCCTGCTACCTGCTTAAGACTCACGGATTGGGGTGAGGGGGGAAACACCTTTTGGCTTTAGTTCATACTGAAGTGAATTCATCCAAAGAAAATATTCTCTTTCCAATTACTAAACTGGAACTAATTCAATCATTAGTTTGTCAAACCTTGCCTGAAAGTACCTGTGCTGGGGAACAGGGGTAGGAGGATAACAAAATAAAAAGCCAACAGTCTTTCCTTTCTGAAAAAGCTGCATGTTGGCACAATATAACAAATATGACTTTTCACTGAACACTGCAGAAAATTATAAACAAACAAATCTGTAGTTTAAATACATAAATTAAGTTAGTAACAGAATATAAACTAAGACCTTAAAATAACAAGCATTCAGAATAATGTTTAATATATTAAGGTCTCTTCTTTATTTAATATCCACAATATTATTCACACCAGGAAGGGAGCAATAGGTAACATTAAAGCTCAAGGAAATTTGCTCATCTAATTCATTTGGCAGCAATATAGCAGTTTTTACTGGAAGTTCTTGGAGCCCACCTTCTGTGTACAATCTGTATCACTGAACTTATTTATTGTAAACAGTCATATACATCATCCACTGCTGCAGAAAGAAAAAAAGCACAGGTTTTAAGTTCTGGCAGCGTACCTTAATCTATGAAGTACAGATTTATCTTCACGTAATAGTCTGCAAATTGTTGCCTACATGATTTCATTTACAATCATTAACATTTCCAATTAAGTAATACCAGTCAGCTCTCAGCATGGGCTAGCAAGTAACTGCACACCAGTTGCACCAAGCTGACGCTTTCTTCTTTTGGAGATAGGAACGGATCTTCAAGCAACAAACAGTACCCGAAGAGCCTGACTCTTCCTCCAGTGGCAGAATGGCCACAGACTCATGCTAGCAATATTCTCCACAATAGAGTCCATCCCTCTGCAGCAGCAATCTCAACCCGGTGTGACAGACAAGGACTGCCAGCCCAGCCCAGTCCCACTCTTCCCTCCCCTCACTCACAGCAGGCATGGAGGCAAGATCCCTTCAGCCTGTCATACATCATCTTAGTTAAGACAAAGTCCCCCTTTTCTTTTCCCACCTCACAACAATGACTGCAGTTACATGATGACTGTTACATATGGGAAATAAAACCTCAGTGCTTTGGATTTTAAAAGACAAAATCTTGAGGCTAGACAAGAGTCTAAAAAGAACTCCCTGTTTATAAAACATTCTGCATGCACAGATTCATTACGCCTACTAATCCAAACAAGTAGAAAATTAACACAGAACGTGTTACATAAAGATGAAGAACAAAATCAAGACTATACAAGAGAAATTAAGGAATTTAAATTACAATTCAGTTGCATATCTTCTTGACCACAGCCTTCTTTCCCGGAGTTAGTCTCAGACAGAGAAGCACAAAGCGCCCAAAAAGAGTTATCTCAGTCCACTGTGCTACTGAATTATCACCAATTACCACTGCTTTATTACTGTTATAGTGAAATATTAAAATCACATAAGCAGCATAAGTGAACTCAGGAGCTATAACTACCTGCTAATCCCCACATCCATTGATTTTTTTTAAGAGAGTATTTGTTACTCAAAAGTCAAAAGACCATTCAAATGACAGCTGATTTACTATTTATGTCCAGCTTATTATCCAATTCAGTATATTTGCTGAATATAGATTCAGTAAATTTACTATTTTCATTAATATTTAAGGGTGATTTTTTTTCCAGAGAGAGAGTTTGCTAGTCGGAGAACAGGCATGCACCCCTTGTAAGGATAGATGGCCAAAAGCAGGATGAGGGGAGAGGTAATAATCTGTCACTTCAAGTACTAGCAGCCAGCCATAACTAAGTGAGAAGAGAGAGAGATTACTGATGTGACCAAAGCAGCAATGACTCTACAAGTTAGAACAAACTTGTCAATAAGACTTAAAAGCCACACCATTATCTCTGCACAATCAACAGCCATAAAGCTTTATCTCAAATTCAGCAGAGTTTGGGTTTTCTATGATCCATACAGTAACAAGTATGCTTAATAGTCGCTTGAGCAGGAAAAACAAGACAACATGTTATAACAATCCACCTAAACAAACAGCTCCATATTAATGCATTTTTCAGTATTTAAGAAGTGCACAGAAATTACAGATGGAAGCAACTTGTCTGGACCTGAAAATTAATTTAACAAATGGATTTTTGATCAGTGACTAACCAATCTTTTTTAATTATGGGTGCGACCTGACTCAAACTGAGGCCCAAGTGCTGAACAACAGCACAGACGTTCATGCTAACTTGCCCTGTGACCCTACGATTTATATATGCTCACTTTATTCAAGATACCTTTGCAAGTAACTGCAAACTGAAATTAACAAGTCACAAGTGTCTATTTCAGTTTGTTTTCTGACAGCACCTTAAGTTTTGCTGTTAAGGCAAAAATCCAATTCCTACACTGAACATGTAGAGCAGATTACAGAAACAGTCAACAGCAAAAAACATTGATGTGACAAAATTATTACACTCCTAGAATAAGGAAAAAATTAGAAAAGACATATGGCAGGAATATCCCTGAATATACCAGGTAACAAGCAGCAGAGCCTAGAAAAAGAAGAGAAAGAGTCAAGGGAAAAAAGGTTGCACATAAAGCTTCCTGTCAAAAGACTGAGCACACAGGTACATTGATATGTATTTGTTCGGCCACAAAACAATCCATGTATATACCTACAGCATATACAATATTCTGAACGATACAAAATACAGTGTGTAAATTTTAAAAAGGAGCACCCTCATGACATGCTCGGTATGTCCACTACTGTTCATTTTCCAAATCTCTTCAGAAGTTCCTCCAAGTCACCTAGGAGCCACTACCTTCAAAGACAGGAATACCGAGCACCAAATATGGTGCTCTGCAATGCCTAGCAGCTCCTAGATTTCTCATTCTCACACCACAAAGGTCATGGCGGGGGGGGGGGGCGGGGGCAGGGAAGAGGAGGTATAATCCAGGTACATGCATAATTTCACTTTCTAAAACAGATGTCAGTAAAAACTCAATTAGAAGACATTTTAGTTGCATTAAACTTCTGTGAAAACTCTGGGTTCAGTAATACTATCTCAGCTGCTTAACTGAAGGAAAAGATTAAGAAGTTGAGTTACCTTGGAGGTTTGTGATACTGGCACAGGAAGTCAAATCTGTCGTCTGGCACAGGTACTCGACTCTCATTTGGATCAATAGTACAGAAAGGAAAATTTTCTGCTGCCGCTTGACTCTTTGTTAACACATTAAAAAATGTCGATTTCCTACAAACAAAATACACACATTTTTAAAGAAGTTCAAATTAGAAGCATTTAAAAGGGCTGTACAGAAACACATCTTATTCCAACCCAAAAGCAATACTGAACTTTCCCTTTACTTCAACAGCAGTGACCACTACCCTGATTCTAGCGTAAGACACTCTCAAATATGCATACCGTGTCCTATTGAAACCCAATGATGTTTACCCCTCTTCCCTGCAAACTCCCCTAAGTGACTACATTGCACATCTCGGTTAGCAAACACATTTTAAGTCAAAACCAAAGCACAGCTCTGCTGGCCACTACTCATTTTCCTCAAGCACAAAGTGAGAACCCGATAATGATGCTTGAAACTTTTTGTGAGTGAACTACTTTTGCCAAGACTCACCAGCTCTTTCCACAACTGTATTGTTTCTTCAGATTTATTTACATATTAGCACAATTTCAGTATCTAAGCAACAAAAGCCAACAATCAAATGAGAACAAAAGGGGCATAGAAAGGAAAACACATCAGTTCCTCAATTACAAGTATTCTATTGTACATATGAAGGTACAGTTCTACCTTACCAAACATTTTTCAACCTCGTTAAATATCAATGGGAAAAAAAAAAACCTGCAATGATGAAAAAAAATGAAAAAAGAACATTTTCACTCAAGCCAAGTAGCAGATTATTTTTTTAGTTGGCATTTATTAAACAAACAGAGAGAAAATCTTGAGTGATCATCAAGAGAAAGTTCTTAATCAACCCCTGAATGTTCCACCATAAATATTCTGGCTTGTTTGGGGGTTTTTTTCCAGTTTTACGTAACTTCTGAGCCACTGGGGAAAAAAAAAAAAAATCTGAAAGCTGCCTTGCATACAGCCAACTCCTCAAAAGTCAGCCACAATTTTCTTTGAAAGTTACATCATAACCTAATGCAACTGCTGTTTTTCCCTATTCACATGTCCTACAATGTTACTGCTAATTATTTCTAGTGTGCACTTACCTAGACCCCGACAAATAATAAGAAAGCAGTACTTATGGTGCCGAGACACGCTCAAAGACTTATCCTCTAACTTTTTACAAGATTTAAAGTTTGAGAATGCCGAGAACTTCTTCTAGTAAATATGATACAAATTAATACCAACAGTTTCACCCAGAACTTCTCCAGGTAATTCATCATCCTTTTTAAGTGCCTTAAGTATAGGTCCCTTGAGGAGCCATAACAACTACAGACAAGAAGCATGATGGAGAACGATTCCTCTTCCATCATCTCTCCCAAACTGTAACTTGCACAACTTTTTTCACTACAAACTCTGAAGAAGTTTTGAGAATGGAAGTCCTCTTCGCTGCTAATGACACTTATGGCACCATTAACCCCTTCCCAGGCACACCACCCGCTCCAAAAAAGTAAAATACAGAAGCAATTTGTGCGCACATGCGTGTGTGTGTATGTATTTGCACAAAAACGTGCATTACACATACACAACAGTGCCAGGAAATGCGAAAGATGTAGTATTTTATAAAACTGCCACTGCTAAGACTTTTTTTTCTTTTAATTCTTCCCTATACCTTGCCCCGATTTGCACGCACCAGTCCGAGGGCTCCACATCGCTCCCCCGTAAGCGGCTCAAGGCACAGCTGTGCGCCTGTCACCAGCACAGGGAGCCGATCCCTCGGCTCGTACGTGCACCCCCAGGCAGCCGTCCCCGCCCCGAAACCCTGCCAGGTCGCTCCACCCAGGGAGAGCGGGGAGCCCCGGCCCGCCCCGCCGCCCCCCCCACCTACCCAACGTTGGGCAGCCCGACGATCCCGATCTTCAGGGACGTCCCAAACCTTCCGATGATCGGGTGCGGTTTAACCCCGTCGCTTCCCTTCTTCGGGGGCATCTGAAAGCACAGAGCAGAGCGCAGGCTGAAGGCGGACCGCCGCCGCGCAAACCCTCCGCCCCGCCTCGCCTCACCGCGCCGGCCGAGCCGGGGCCTCCTCCTCGAAAAGGCCGAGGCGAAAACACTCCGCCCCGGCGCCGCCAAACCGGAGGCGCGGCGGTTCCCCAGCCCCGCCGGCTCCCCCCACCCCGTTCCCCGGGCCGGGCGGAGCGAGCCGCGCTCCCCTCCCCTCACCTCGGCCGGCGGCGCCGAGCTGCGCGGCCCCCGCCGGAGAGGAAGAGGCGCGAGCGGGCCGCGGCACACGGAGGCGCCGGCGGAACAGGCGGGGTCGCGGCCGCCCATTGGCCGGGAGCGTCGCGAGTGGAAAGGTCGCTCCGGGAGGGCGGGGCGGGCGGGGCGCGGCCCTCCCCCCACCCGCAAATAGGAATTTATGTAACTTGTACAGGAAAAAAGACGTTCATTAGGCCGCATTCCGTCTCTACGTCAGTTTTTTCCTTCCGTCATAAATCTGTGCCAACACCACCTCCAGAAACCACCGAGACCGTCAATCCTTACCTCAGCTGTACCCGCAATGTCGTCCCGAGAGCCTTTTGAAATATCCGAACTGACGAGGAATTCCTTTTTACCTCTAAGTCCTGCTCAAAGAATTTGCCAAAAATAAATGAGTCGGTCTTCAGCAGGAGAACAACCGTTCTCCCGACCTAAAATGGCCCTGTCAAAGCGTGTGATGCCATGACATAGGACGCCATTACGTAGGACGCCCTTCTCTCCAGCTTTTTTAGTGAATGTCAGCTCCAAAATCCTTCCCAGGTGACTACGGCTCACAAGGAAACCATGACCAAGAACCCGGGCCCTTGTGCAAATAACAACATAAATGAAAGGGAAACACCAAGGCGCAAAGAGTTACACCGCTCTCTGCGAGTCGAGACGTGGGCTCAGACTGCCCGGTCTTCCGCTTCCCGACCCAACGGCCCTGCATCAGAGCGGGAAGCACTGGGAAGGCGAAACACCCGGTGCCCAGAGAAGAGCCCCGAGCATCCGTGCGCTTTTAGGGTTCAGAGGAGCGTGGGTGGTTGAGCACACCCCTAGATTTTTGTCCATGCTTATCTAGATATTTATAAAGATGGCATATGGTCAAGAGGAGCCCGCTGTAAGCACATTGGGATTTATTTATAAACAGCTGGGGTGGCAATTAAATAAATAATGAAGTAATCATCATCCTCTCAAGAGGATGATCTGGGAATAAAATAGAGATTTCAAGAGGAAAAGATGAAACATATAGAATCTGTGAAAAATTTATTGTGGAATGTTACAGAAGTCAGACCAGGACTCTTCAAAGAATTAAAGACATTTTCTTTAACTCAGGCTCCACTTCTCCGAGCCATTAAAGACAGGCACCATCAAGCGTTTGCCTGCTAGGAAAATTGAAGGAGAGAAGGCAGTAAAAACTGTTCTTATAGCATGTCCTATTTTAAGTCCATAAGATAAAATTCTCAAAACTTGAAAAACACCAGAGTGAAGGAGTCAAGGTGAGAATATCATCAGATTATATATCATCGCTGTCACAATAAAAGGAATATAATCTTGAACATTTTTTTTTAATCTTTTTTTTTCTTTTTTCTAAGAAAGGACACTTTTACTAACCCTAATTTGGAATCACACACAAAAAATGGCTGTTACAAGTTTTCATTTTTTTCAGTGACATGAGATTTTTGCAACAATATGATTGAAGAAAAGAATGCCGTATCGGTTCAGAGCTTTTCTATTAGTAGTGTGATAATCAACAATAGTCAGCCCTTACCAGTAACATGCTTATATGGTCTTCCTGCTGTCTATAAAATCCAACACTATACATTTAAGAGGAGAAAAAAAGGAATATCGACCAAGTAATTCGGATTAAAATGCAGTTACTTAGCTGTTGAATTAAGTTAATTAAGACCACAAACTTTCTGAGAGGCTGCTTTTGCAGAACTTTTCCATTTATTAAATCTTCTCATCATCCTAACACATTGTCAGACAATTTTGTGGTCCGTCTTCTTAGTACAGGCATGATAGCTCTCAGAAGATAAACTTTTTGACTGTTGTCTTAGAATAAAGATATTTAACTCTATGAAAATTTGTCGGTGACCAGAAAGTTGGTATTTATCTAGCAGCCAGGTAAGTTTAACTTTTTTTTTTCTCACCAGTTCATAAGCACAATACAGGCCTAAGCAGTTTGCTACATGAAGTAAAGGAGTGTGTGTATATATATGTAAAAATAATAAAGCCTACAATAGGTATAATTCTGATTTTAGCTATCTGGGAAAGCAGCTGAACTCTGGAAGAGAAAAAGAAATCGTTACGATCCTGACTACTTTTGTTGCTGTACTTGAGCATGTCTACGTATAGTACAAAAGTCAGTGCTGTGCGTGCAAAAATTTGCAAGTTTGAATATATTTTTTTAATTTATGCTTTTCATACAACACCTTGTATTAATTCTTCCCCACCCCCCCATTAATCTCTGTATCTAATTTACTGTTAGCATGGCCACTTCAATAAATATAGATACAGTACTTTAAAGCATTTGAGTCCTTCAGCTAGAAGTTGTCTTTTGGCAATGCAACACTTCCTCTTACCTGCTTTTGGTTTCAAGTTGCTTTTAAAGTCATGGTTTGCCTTACTTGGTTGAATGTTCCTACCCAAATCTGTCATAATGGTGAAAACCTCATTTTAAACTGGCATGCGTAGTTTAAACCACAGTAATCTTAACCGTATTGCATTCAAAATGTGTTTTATAAGTTTAATGGAAAAAAAACGTCTAGAGAGCAGTCATCTCAATGTCAACTCTCCAGCACAGAAGTGCTGCACAAATACAGCTCATTGTACAGCTGGAACACGTGCGGAAGGCAAGCAGCCCCGGAGCAAGTCTACCTGATTAAAAACAATGTTTAAGGGAGAGTAATAAAACAAACACCTTGTGGTTTGTGCCACCAACATATTCTTTGCTTTTTCCTTCCCAGAACATATATTTACTGCAGAGTCACCGGTAACTGCAGAAATAAGTGGTTTTGCAGAACTGAAAGAATAAACACCGAGCCTCTGATCCTTGCTGTGACCAGGCAATGTTCAGCGCCGTGCGGGGGGTGAGAAGAACACAGCTGCTCCTGCACACCACTGCTCCCCAACTGCCTGCGTCCGTGCCACATGGAGGGGACCGGGTGGCTCCCGGTGATAAATACACTCTGCACTAAAAAGAAATATCACTCAAGGACATGATCTGAACTAAATGGCGTTCGCTGAGTTCTGTGAAGTTTGAAGGGTCTCATCACCCAGCTGAACTGTGCTTTAATACAGTATTTTTAAGCTTTATGTTTGGTAGGGTTCAAGAGGGTTTGGTTTTTTTAACTCTGGATTCATCCAGTTCCATAGAGAATCTAACCTTATACCATTCTTCATATGCTTCAATTCATGCTATGCTTTGCATTTGATATTTACCTATTTTCTTGCTGTTGCACTACCTGGCCTTGCTGGCATAACGGTAACGGGTTGTTAATGGCATTATTGCTGCTCCAAAGTCGGTCAGGATTGCTGTGGTGGCATAGTGGATCTCTCACCCCTTTCTGCAATATCCCAGACTTTGGCAGGCAAGAAGCGTATGATGCAGAACAGTCTGATCTGTCATATAATAATACTTTATTTCTAGATTATGAGTCTGGAAATTTCAGCTGAATTTCATAACTTTAACATTGATGATGTCACCAACAGGCACAATGCGTAATGAGATTTTCATAGTGAGAGAAGTGAAAGACACATTCGATCACAGAAAGAGAGAGAAAGCCAAGAAGAGAGAGAGGTACTATCATAGGAGAAATTCCTGGGAATGAATGAAATTTTCGTTCAAAAATGAATTATTTTTTTTTTATAACTTGTCTCTCACCTCTAGATTTTTTGTGAGGTATGAATCTGAAGTTACAAGACAGAAAGCTAAAGTTTTAGTCTAGATTTCTTAACTGCGTGCAGTTAAATGGCCATGCAAGAATCGTAGCTCTTGCTAGCTTTCAAAGACATTTCATGTTTCCCTTCTAGGGCACAGAAATGTCTGTGACATAACATTTTTGTGATAGAATCAATGACTTCATTTTGTTTCATATATCGAAAACCATACAGAAAAGTATTGAGAGATTTGGATAATTGAATTCAAAACCTTGTTCTTAGAGAAAAAGCCAGAAACCTCATTTGAGGCCTAGACTAATGCACATCAAGTTATTTTCTAGCCTGATAAGATCCTGTCTATTTCGAGGAAAGAACAGACTGATGAGTTACCTAACAAGCTGCATAAGTAAGATGAAAACTACACTTTTTATACACTAGGAAAAAAAAAATTATGTATTTATATATATATATATTTTGTAATATATAATTTGCAAAATGGCTGTAAAATGAAAACGAAACAAAACTTTGAAGGATATCATGCAGCAATTCTTAATTTAAAGCATTTACTATTTTATAGCCCAAAGTGTTCACATAAAACTGATTAATACTACTCATCTACATTTCTAGAGGCTGGGAAAAAAAGTTACTTGCGGTCAATAGTTAGGACACCGTTTACAAAATAGCAAAGAACTCTTTAAGCTCTGGAAAATCTGCAGCCTTCACCAGGTCAGCCAGAGTTCTCATAAAGAATCGCAACAGCTGCAGCAGCGCAGAGGCAGCCCTCGCTCCAGCAGCGACGGGGGGTAGCGGGGTGGGTGCTGAGCCCGGCGCAGGGCACTGCAAGGGGCTCTGACCTGTCCCGCTGGGCCCGCTCCTTGGAGCACCAGAGTGCATCATGCCTCTGTGTGTAGAAGGATGGTAACAGGAATAGAGCCTACACCCTCAAGACAAGATTACATACAAAAACATATAAAATATCAAGAGTTTACAATGGCAATCATCTAGAAGTTTTGCCTCATGAAGCTACATCGTTTGGATGGTCAACTGGGTGTATACCTCAGGCCAACTCAGAAACACTGTGCTGGCACCACAGCCAACAGACAGAAGGTGCGATGGCAGTTTCAGTTCTTCATTAGGATCATAGTGATTTCTGTAAATACTGTGGAGATTTATTTTCTAGAATGCTTCAGTCTCCATGTAAATACTAACTGCAGACTGCTGGTATTGTAGTCTTGAGGTTATGATAAAAAACCAATTATTTCTTCCAAGGAATTCCGTTACGTATTATATGTAATATATTATATGTAATATGTGTTATAAACAACAACAAAAAAAGGCCATTTAAGCCTTGGATCATATATATATAAATTTTCCTTCATTTCATGGTAGTGTTCTTGTTTGCAAGAAAAATTCGTAATACGATTATGCCTCATTTAGGTGTTCAGGAGAGGACCTCTTAGCTACTCTGTAACTTCATGATGCTCCACTTGAAAAAAACAGCAGCTCAGCAAATCTTCACTCAACACCAATGTTCTCCCCATAATTTACTTCCAAAGTTGTTCCTAACTTTCTATTCCAAACTGTGCAGTACTCTGATCTGTAAACGTGGGATTTGCCATGTTGTCACTTAGGAAACAACTCCTATCTGCACACTGTCGGTGGTGCCAGCATAAACCAAGAGACTGCAGCGATTGCAGAGATACTAACAGTCCTCGTCTCTGTAGGTGACAGCTGCCTTGCAAGCACCATCATCTGGCAACAACTGTGAAGATGCCGAGGCAGCTGAAGACAAACCCACGTTTAGCAGTCACCTTCCCATCGTATCCCATGCCCTGTTTTGCCAAAATGAGAACTGCATTCACATCAGCAATAGGAAGAGATCACTGTCCTGCCCTGCTAGTTGCTGGGATGGAGGAGGCACATAGCAGGACAGAATGGGGCACACCAGAAGTGCTCGCTGCTCTGCCGACAGCGGGAGAGTGCTGGGGAGACAGTGAAATCCTGCTGTCAGACATTAAGAAATTACTTATCAAGCGGTAAAGCTTAATATTGTCGTGTTAAGAAATAAAACATGATCACAGAAATCCTCTTGCCTCACAATCCTAATATTTTTGTGAGTACAACCAAAGTATGACTTAATAGTGCAGATGCTTGGATACAGATTTCGCTAATATGGATTTCAGAACTCAAATAAGTTCTGCATAGGGATTTTCAGCCAGAGTTTAACCATGGGCTGCCACTCCATAATGCCTGCCCCCCTGAAGAACCACGAAACCGCGGCCTACCACAAGTAGCAATTCTTCTGCCAAATCTAATCCACACCTTTCTACACATTTATGCCAATATTTTATATCCCAGTCTCCCTTTTAAACCAACACTTTGGCTTACGAAGTATTTTTATTCCTCTAAATAGCTTTACTTAGATCATTAAATCTTTACTACAACATAAAAGGAAGGTGAGTGCACTTGCAGCCAGCGCAATGAGAACGCTGAAGTGGAGCAGACTGCAGCTGACGAGCTGTGGGAAGCTCTGCAGCAGCACCAGTGACCTGCTACGAGAGGGAGGAAAAATGTGCAGCCGCTCCTGTGTCAGATGCAAAACCTTTAATAGTTTAATTTGTTACCTAAGTGAAACAGATCAATTGACTGCATCTGTGTGACACTGAAATTTTCCGTCTCCTGGGGAATTTTCACAGGGAAGAGCGAGCTTTACCGGGAAAGGCACTCACTCGCTGTGCTTTCTCGCCCAGGGAGACCTTACAGCGTTTGACATGCCGGTTACAATTTACAGAACTCCTGACAACATCATCTGAGAAATTACACACTTGTGTTGGTCTTTTTTAGAAATCAGGTTCTTAAAGTGTGACCCCTTGTTTCTAACCATAGGCTATCTGACCAGAAATGAATGCAGTTGTCAGCTGGTGGGGCAGAAATTTTTAATGTCAAGAATCCGAGAATCTCTGAAAGCTCCACAGCCTGTAGTCACGGCTGTCTAGTATGAGTGGGTAGCTTCAGTAATTTGGGAAGAAAGGTTTATTTCCTGCCTGCACAGAGCTCTGACTGCCAACCTGTACATAACATATATTTAGTCTTCTTTCATTTCAAGGTGGACAATAATATTTCCTTGCACATTATACGAACTTGAATATGTTACAAGGATTTAGGTGCCTAACTCTCTTAGACGGCTTGAAAAAAAATCCAAGACTGGTACCTGAAGGTACATAAGATCCCTTTAAGACATTTATAGATCACTGGATAGCAGAAAATAGGCTTCTCCTCTTACTTTCCTGAATATCTCATCTATAAACCATTGATTTAAAATAAATGTATGCACTGGTAATTAATATTTCTGTGGTTCTTTTTTGAGATTTATGTTGTGATTGTTTATCACATTTCCCATAATAACATCTTTTGTGAATTCTGTTCATTTTTGTGAAGGTCTCGTGATCCAATCTCCAACCTATTTAAAAGAAAATACTTGGCGTGCCGTTTTGTACTCGTGATCGTTTGGAGTTCTATTTCAGCTTCATTAATATTGATGCAACTTGTCTCTCCACTCATTCTCAGCAGATTCTTTGAAATTAATCTTCAGCATTTGATGTGATTTGTTTCTGTTTTGTGTTTCATCCCCCAGTCCAGCTCTTCTCTAGTTAATTTTGTTTTTCTTTATTTTTATCCACTTGCTATGACTGCTCTACTACTTGTGCCACTGTGGTGTGTTAGTCCTTTATGGGATCCCTGTTTCGTCTCTGCCTTTCACTGTGATTTTCCATCATTATGGGCCTCTTGAATAAAAATGTAGCCCTTGTTTCTGACAAAGTCCATGTTCCTTTTCTTTTCTTTCTGTGTGATTTTCCATCATTACAGTTCTTAAATTTCTTGAATAATGATATATACTATGAACAAATGGATGGAGCAGTAATGGCTTCATCAGTATTTTCTAAAATATATCTGCAGCTTTTAGAGCATACAGCGCTACAGCAGAGTCTGTGCCATGTTTGTAAAAACATGATTTTAAAAGTGTATTTTGTAGCCTACTGATGACTATGCCACTCTGCATTAATAATTTGCCTTCTTTCTAACATTATCTACTTCTCATGATAGTGGTTCCAAAACAATATTGAAGTTGAGGGATAAGTATTAGCACTGTGCATCTTTGAATAAAATGGTGAAAACATAATCACTTTGCGATGTTTACAGTGATACCACTACGTTACGGAAATAACGGCATTCCTGTTAGGCCTTTTACACGCAGGATGTATTAATAGATTTCAGAATCCTTACTAAAATAAGTCAAGACTCTAATTTGAAGCAGTGTATCACAATAAACAAGTAATCAGAATAAATGCTTTAAAAAAATCTACCTGCAGAAATGCAATAAATGAAAAGTTGTACTTCAGTACTAATTAGTTACATTTGAATTATGTGAAATATGTGACAAAAAACAAAAGCGTGAAAACATTTAGAGTTAAAATCTCAATGAATAATGTCAGTTCACTGATTTGAACAACGCAAATCTTTAATGTGCGGAAATGGTAATTGGGGTAAAAATAGGGATCAAAATATGATCAAATATTTCCTACCTTATTTGATAGCAGTGGCACAGTAACTTAGTCCACAAAGTCCTTTGGGGATTGTAAAGGGGGAAAAGAGTTAATTGCAAAACATTAACCAAATATGTTAATGATATTAGCAGTTAGCGTTACTTTTTTTTTTTGACATCCTCTGTAAACGACATCCATCAGTGTTCCATTTTGGGTGACAGATGGAAAGCTCACAGGACTGTCTCAGAGACTCCGGAGTGGCTTGCAGGAGTAGCCCATCGTTTCCAAACACACCTGTAATGGTATTTACAGTTGGCTACAGTCTTCCCCACCAAAATAAAGGATGAGCCTTTTGGGTTAGCCAGAGGACGGACACCCAGTTCCTCTGCACGCTGCTCTCCCCAGCCCAGATGCCAAGGCCCCAGCAAACCCGGTGCTTGGCGGGGCTGGAGGTGCTAATCCCCCGCCAGGCCGCAGGGCCCAGAGCGGGCCGGACCCCCCGAGCTCCAGCCGGGCCCACACCGGACAGCGAGGTCCGCAGCAGCAGCATCGCTGCACTACCCGAGCAAGGAAAGCAACGCGGGCTCGGTGGCGATACCAAGACGAGCCAGGAAGGCCCACAGGGCCAGAGCGGGCAGCCAGGCCCACCATCAGCCTCACACCCAGGCGCTGCTCCAGCACCGGGCCCGAGCCCCGGCCAGCCCCTCCGCCAGGGCCCTCTCGCAGCACCCCAAGGCCGGGTCAGCGCCCCAGGGCGGGTGGGCAGAGCGCGCCGTGCCCTCAGCTCAGCTCAGCCCCTGGCCCGGGCTGCCCTCGGGCGCTCCTTACCCCGGCGCCTCGCTCAGCCTGGAGCCCACCGCTGAGAACGGCTGTGCGCCCAGTCCGGCTCATCTTCCAAAGGCTCGGTGACCAGCCGGTAGTGTCTGTGCTGCTGATTTCTTCTCACCGCCTTCCCTCACAGGGTGAGCTTGGTGCCTCCACGGCAGCTGTCCCGCTACGCTGCCGGCTCAGCGACAAGCCTTGGGAAGATCGCTCATTTGTGGTATCTATCTGCCAAACGACGATCCCAGTCCAATTTTCTTCCCTCGCAGTGTTTCGTAGGTTGGAATGCGTAGGTGGGTGGCCAGGTTTGAAGAGCTGTGTTATGTCAGTTCAGTAACGAAGAAGTGTCATTATTTTTGGCTAACGCTGAAGTGTCACTGGTGTATGGCCCGACAGACACATGCAAAATGCTTACAGCCTCCAGAAAAGAAACCTACAGACTCACTTACAGCGCTGTGTCCAACCGTTCTAACGAGAAGATAGAGATTGTTTCGCAGCACAAAGTGCGAGAAGACTTAATAGAATCAGTCACAATTTTACTGGTACCTCTGCTTCAACAACCAATTTATGTCAATTTGCACCCAATTTTCCTAAGCAGATGGTTGAGAATAATATAACTATTTTTTATCTTCCAGGTAAGGGTATTTCTCTTTTCATTTTAGCTAGGATGAGTTATGGAGTCACTTCTCAAATGCAAGTTTCAGTCTATCATTGAATAATAACTTGAACAATTGCCCCTCGTTTCTTAACTCTTAGATTGCAAACATACTTGGACAGTCTGAATCTGCAAGTTTCAGTCCTACTCATTCTTTGTTTCAGAGAAGTACTGGCAAAACTACTATTTGACCACTATCCCTATTAATCTCAAAACATATTTCAACCAAAAAGTCATTAAAAGTTTCAAAGGTATCTACATTGTTTTCTGTAAGTCAGCAGACTTGGGGATGCAATGTCAGGATGAAGGTCTTGATTTTGTTATAGAGACCCAAGCAAAGCCATGTCTTGTTTTCAAAGCAAAATTACAATTAAAACACATGAAAGAGACAAAGGCTCACAGTATAAAAAATTGCAGTTAAAAATGAAGAAAATAAGTGATTAAGAATTTTGTCTCCATAGCCACTGCACTTCAGAATAAAAGCAGGATCTCACACATTCATTGCTTATTTCACTGGATAAAACTGGAAATGCAGATGACTTCACAGGTGAATTTTAGATTAAGTTAACCATTTTCACAGCAATTATCCATGACACTTCTCGTGCCGCCTAATGCTTTCCGCATGATGCCAGCAGAAACACAGGCTACTTTTAAAGGCATTCAACAATTAAGAAAGATTTCAAGTCATTGAAAGTCCAGTGAAAATCTCAATGCACTGACCAACTCACAACATTTTCTGGTACATAACTGGTGATGATATTCTGCCTGTATCTTCTGCAGATTTTTGAGCTGTTAGCGTGTGGCAACACGTGAGATCTCCTGTCAGCTGGCTATCAGCATGCCAATCTCATGGGTCATGTATACAAGGGAATTAGCAACAGCAACATTTGCAAACTCCTCTTTCTGCAAGGCAGAGTAAGAACTCCTCTTGATTCACGCTGAAGGTGATCTCAAGTTTGTCCTCTGACTTCTTCTGTCATTTCTGGGTTTTTTTGTTCAGCACTTGGTGTATCACGGGAATTAGATGAGACTGAAATACCGTTTGCCTCAGGATTCTTCTGAGCTGAAGATTCCCACTTCTCTGGAGAGATGTACTGTCAAGCACAAAATGCCCAAGAAGAGCATTCAGTCAGGAGCCAGACGATGGTCCCTAGTGCCAGTATTCATCTCACTGCTGTGACAACACGAGGGGCTAGACAATTGCCACAGCACTGAAGCTGAAGTTATGTCTGCTGTCAGATCATCAGCTGTGCTAGCCACAAAAATATCTTTAACAGCCAGATTTGCTAAAGCACTTGGTAAAAAACCCACGCTGTTTATATAGATCATATATAAATCCCAGCCGCCTCCCCACTCGGTACCTGGAAGTACGAATGACAGAGCAGGCACGATGCAGTGCCTACTTCTCAAAGCTAAGAGAGCAGTAAGGCAATCCAAGGCCTGAAGCGGCCTCTGAGCTAGCCCTGTTACCCTGAGCACTTGCTCAAATGCCTTCTGCCCAGCTGAGAAACATCAAGCTGGTTTAGAAATGCTCATGCAAGGGCTTTTGGGAAACAGCCATACCTCAAGGACTCTTTGGCACTGGCAGGGCTTAGAAAAATCTAGAAAGCTTCTGTAACATTTCTGGAAGCTGAAAAATGAGTTAAAACCATTAACTGTACAATTACAGGTGATGTTCCTACAGGTGATGTGGATGAACTTAGTTTCTCAGCCATGTTTCACAGATTCCTGTAGAAATAATCCAAAGGTCCCAGCAGTCTGTGAATCACAAACACTGCTTAACAGTATGACACGAACAAATGTAATCATTACATTTACAAAATAAATATTTTCTGATTTTGTTTTTCTTAATTCAGAGGTCAGTTTAATGTCAATAGTAGTACACAACATAGTATTATATGCTATGCACTGAGATTGTTTATAAACTAGTTCCAAAAGTAGTTTTACTTGTTTTGTTTTCTCTACTTAAGGTTGAATAAATATGTATGTGCTCAGTGTTCAACCATCACAGAACTCAAAAATCCACCAAAGATGTGACTTTGACTTGAAAATTATAAGAATGTGTAGCATTTTGAAGGACGGAAGAAAGGTAAACTACTGACTTAATTTTTGATTTTTTAATCTCTAAGGAGAGCTGTAACTCCTCTTTAAAAAATTTCACCCTTCAATAAATGTATAAATATGCCTGGTTGCAGCTACAAGTGGGCTGCAGAAGCTGCAGGATACTGAAGCCCCTCCCGTCACATTTAAGCGAGGGTGTACATCAAACGAGGAGATCTATAGTAATCCCCTGCTATTAGACGCACTTTCCTGAAAGTGTGAGTTCCCCTATTAGCTGCTCAGCAGGGGACTCCATTTACCCTGTGAGCCTCCTGAAGTGGTCTGATGCATGAAAAATATTTAAATTTTGGGAGAACCACAAACAGCAATATCTCCAGAGTACAAAACACGACCTATTTTTTTAACTGCTCACAGAACAAGCCACGTTCAAAGTGACAGAGATACAAATAGCTTAACTTGAACTTGCCTAGAGCCAGCTCTGTAAATCACACACCATAAGAAGGATTTGGTTGTGAAGCCTCATCAGTTAAGTCAACAATCCATCAGGTGAAAAACTGATGCTCCAGTATCTCAGAGACCAGCCTCCTTGGAAAGAAGAAATTATAACAACAAGGCTTTGATTAGTCTTCCCGTACCTAACAAAGAGCCTACTAGTAAAAAGCATTGTGTCAGCAACTTCAGTACTGCAGGTTTATATTCCTGTAATTCCTGCAGACTGCAAGAGTTAAGCATTTTCAAAATACTTGATATCATAAGGCTTTAAGGTCTCTCTCCCTTTTTCAGTATGTACTTTTAACATTATTCACTGGAGAAATACCAGCCTACTTAATTCTGAAATGTGAAATTGCAATAGATTGTGAGCTGCGGCAGGTGTGTGTATCTACAGACTGGGAATTCACCCAGGGGGAGCACCTGAACAAAAAAATCTCCTGACTTAAAAAGCCCTAGACACTGTTTATTTCTTGTGGATACTCGCTAAAATGTACTTGTGATTAAGAAGCCTGAGAGATTCTCTCTTGTTTAGCTGAGAGTAAAGCTGGTAATCTAAAGTCTGAAAACCCTGAATCACAAAAATTTGTCACATTCCTGCTTATAAAAATATTCTATTAAAATCTTTATTACATTATCCCTCTGATGGGGTGAATGAATGCTAAAAAAGCAGTTCTGTAATTGATTCTGAAGTTAGATTCCACTCCCTAGATAATAATCTGTTTAGGTATAATGACATTTGACTATAAGGCTTTTATTTGTTATTTACATTTTGTTTTCACAACATCTAGCTTCAACTCTCCTGAAAGAGATTAAATGGAGACTATTTTTAATTTTGATACCAACAACAGCAAAATAATCCTTGAGATTTAGTAACACCAGTCCAGGAATGCTTACAATTAAACAATTTGCAAATGTGGGCTAGATATAATTAGTAGGGCTTGCTGAATGAGCTCTTTCTTAGCATTTTTAACAGTCATAACTATGTTGATCTGCAGACAGAATCACTTTGGTGTCAACGTCCATTTTAGACAGCAGTGCCCTGCTGAAAACGTTTTCATATCATAAACACTACCCATGTTCTTAGATCTCCCACCACTAATAAAGAACTGCATTTGGAAGGATTTTCTTCAAACTGACAGCTGAAATGTGAACCTGCTCACAAAGGCAGGTTACGAGTCTTTTCCATTGCACACATGTCTGTGGCTCCATACTACTTCCAGCCACTATAAATGAGAAAAAAACAAGTTGAAATCCATAAGAATTACAGGTACACCTCATGCTCTGACAGTGTTTACTGCCGGACAGTTGCAGCCTTGCACCGGCATGTTACATGGCAACATGCAGATTCACAATGTTAATGTATTCAGAGCAAACAGTTAATTAGTTTGCATTTTACTTCTATCATAGAAAAATTGATTTTTAAAAAATCAGTGCTTTTGGCTTTTTTTTTTCCCTTTGGCTTGTCCCAAAACAGAAATTAAAGTTACAAGTTTTACTGTTTTGAAATTTAGAAGGTATATATGCAAATGAGGCATAGGCACACAACGCCAGACTTGGTTAGGTCTTTTCTCCTTTTCTTTTAATAAAGTAAATACTTGTATGCAAACATCAGATCTCATCCTAGAGCTAATATATATAGCTAATATGTAATTACTATGAGATTAGATGTGATCCTAATCTAGTAGTAATTAGGGTATAAATGAGGTGGGATTTTTAAATGAACCCTTCAGTGTAGGCCAGTTCAGTTCTTTCATTGGAAAGAATCTAAATACAGTAGTATTTTACTTCCTTCGACAGAGTAAAACTTCTTTTGGCAGAGTAAAGCTTCTTTTATCAGTACAGTTTCAACATTTGAGAAGATGGTGAAACTGTACAGGAATCTAACTACAGTCTAAGGTTCTGAGACCCTATGACCGATTCCAGTGTGAGCACTGCCCTTCAAGACGGTTACACACAACTAGTTTCCCTGAGATTACTTAGTATTATTCATATATTACTGTATGAAGAAATTTGGCTAAAATGCCCAAACTGTTCTCAGCTGGGAAGTCAATGTTAACCAAATCCAGGGTTCTGCAGACTCGAACACAATGCGGCCATTCGAAGAACAAAGCAACGGTAACCAGCACTCCCTACACCGCTGGAGGAGCACCCTTTCCAGCCACAAAGTTAGAGGAAAAAAGTTCTGGTGCAAGTAGAGGCAATAATTTAATATACTCCTAAAGAATAGTTTAATTGGCTTTGCATACTATCTCCCTCCTGCTCAAATATTGGTATGCCCCCATTCCCATTCTCCTAACCATGTGGAACACATACTCTTTTGCCACATGTTAGATTTCATATTTTATTTAAATACCACAGCACTGTGTGTTATTAATCAAAATCTAAATATTTTGGAGCTGTTCGTTAAACAATTTTCTAGCATCAAAACCTTACAAAATCACAATCTGAGACACTCAGCTGCCTTAAAGCTCTCTTCAGAGAACACTTCAAAGAGGAAGCCTTGTGTAGAGGTCACTTCACTATATTCAACCCTATAAATACAATGAAACAATTTTTGTTTTAAAAGTTAGAAAGAAAAAATGTTATGTAATTGTTTTAAATTGTTGAACTATTTAAAAAGTCATGTTAAAATAGTTAAGTTCCGTGATGAGACTTGTCTTACAACTTTTGACATGCGTAAGCTACAAAGCATGCCTATTATTAATTTCAGAAATAGTTTTGGATACCTACACGGAATTAAACTGTCACAGTTGATGTAATTATTAAGCAAGATTATAGACCATGCTCAGAAGTTCAACTAGTGCCCATTTCGGAAGCCCCCTCAGTAGTTATGAATCCTAGAGCAACCTACAATGACTGGTCACACCGGAGCAACGTATGAAAGCTCTTTTGTTAAAGCTTGTCTTCTCAACCCTAGCTACAGCAGAGTGTTGTGAACGCCAGAGATTTTAGCTGTTAATAATTTTAATACATCTCATTAACAGTTTTTACATGCACATACAACCAAAATGGAGCGTAAAAAAGCAGCATATAGTACTTCTCACTTGGTTTCAAAACTGCGAATTTGTCACCTGTATGAAATGATTTTAGACTGAGTAACCTCACTGCGGCAAATAAAATCCAGTGGACAGTTGTGTGGATGAACATTCTTAACGTTATCAATCAAATTTCAGGCTTCTGTCATACCACTTTCACCTTTTTATATCAAGTGATGTGTGATCAAGGAGTGTTAGATCAACCCCGACACAGATCTGTTGCTAAACCAGAAAGAGATACTCCAGCAGACAGTCTAACGCTGGACCTGCTGCGTTCTTAAAAGCAGAACTAGCATTCTTAAGAGCAGAAATATATCCATGTGTGTATACTTTTAAATACACTAAAATTTGGGGGAAATTAATTTACTTACAGAAATATTTTCAGCTACACATTAAGGAAAAATTCTGAACTACACAGGAAAAAATTGCTACCTATACTGAATTTTAAATAGGGCAACAGGATTTGTGATGCTGTTCTCAACACTGTTGTTTTCAGGTTCACTGAAATGTTTGATATCTTCACAAACTAAACAGAAGATTCGATCGTACAGCAGTAGTCTCACTGAAGCCATATGACCAGGTAACCACTTCATTTTACAATGTGATTTACACTTGTGCAAATCTGGAATATCCTCTCTGGAATTAATTTATAGTAGTTTAATCTACCCTTGTGAATGCAGATTTATGGAAAAGAGTATGGAAATTAAAGCACATTGCTCAGCAACACTTATTACTTTTAAAGATTTTAAAATATTCTTTTTAGCTAGTTCAAAGAAAACATGGGTGCACATGCGTACATATGGATGTGCACTCTTGCACACCTCCCCTGGAAAAGCAGCATGCCAGAACTGGCTGGCTAGCTGCGAGTCATTTCGATCCAGGTAATCAACACAGAAATAACATACAGTTAAATTTTCTTCTCCTCTGAGAAATTTCAGGTAACAACATTAAAGTAATTCATGGAGCCTTTTCTTACTCCCTGTTAACTGCTTAAAAAAGTCAAACAACTTACACTAAAACTTGGTTCTATCTGATTATAAAATTATAAAAATCCAATTACAAAATAAGCCTTTCAAAAATAAATAGCTTTGTCCCTGTTTCCAGAAACAAGACGGTTTTAGCAGACAAATTATAAAATATAATAGTCTGGACATGTTTGCCATTGTCAAGTGTGTGGAGGGCCTGGAAAAGGGATTGTCTCTTAGTCATGCAAATTACTTCAATCCAAAATAAAATTGCCAGTGTTTCTGGGGCAGCCTCAATATTTAAAGGGGATTCCTTGTCTTTCACTTTTTCCCATTGTTTTTATAGTAACTTTTGTTTGATTGTGATAAATCACTCTCATGTGCAGCATGTACCTTAAGGGTTTAGAAAAATACGTGCTATAGAATACGGAAAAAAAATACTGGGATCCTAACGGATTTGTACCTCCTTTCTTCCTCCTTTTGTTGTTGTTGTTGTTAAATATATGTCTCTACGGTCTATCTCTTGGTACTTGGTACACTATCACTATGTTAGAGGAGAATCTTTACAGGTTGGTCTGATCTAGTTTTTCAAGTGTGGGACAAATTCTACTGACAGGTATCAAGCACCTTGTCTCCTGGCAAATGATCAGTTCTGAATCCCATCCTTACTGATACTTGCTCTTTGGGGATGGAAAAAAAAAAACACAACATGTTTTATGAAGCTCAAATAGGCCTTATCAAACAAAACATCTGCTAGATTTGTGAGTGACTTGTGACAGCAGGAGACATCAGCACCGGCCGCCCCGATAGAAGTCACTGCAGTTAATGGAAGCTATTATGGAAGAATTCTGGCAAGAATATTTTTTCCCCAAACAGCTAAAAAAAAAAAAAAGAGAGAAAATATGTTATGTTGTTATGGTAACAGCTATTTGAAAAATACTGTAACAAAAGGCAATCGAATATCAAACCACCAAGCTGCTAGTTTGACTCTTTGATTTTCTTTGTAACAGTTTATTTACATAGATCCCCTCCCTCTTCCTTATGCAGCCACAAGTGTGAGTGTGCACGCTCAGGTGAGACACCATCTGCAAATAGTTTGTGCTTGTAGAATTTTAGTCTTGGAGCTGCAAAACTCCAGAGACAGCAGATTCGTACACATCACCAGAACATCCAGTGTTATATGGGCTGAGTCCCTCCCTCACATGGCAATAAAACCACATTTTGTAGCATTTCCAGTCTGCACTTTTGGCGCAAGGAGGTGTTCCTGCACTCGTGTCGCTTTACCAGGACACCGGGAAACCTAGAGCAGGCTGCACAGGACCTTGTCCAGGTGGGTCTTGAACATCTCCAGAGAAGGAGACTCCACAACCTCCCTGGGCAGCCTGTTCCAGGATTCCGTCACCCTCCGAGTAGGCTATGGCTACTCTCTTTGCCGCTACCACCGCTGCTCCCCAGAAAGGTGCGGTATCGCATCTGGGAATCAGCACCTTCTCAACTGCTGCGAAAACAGGTTCCAAAACATCCTCAGGAGGTAAAGCAGAATGCAGCAACTTACCTTTCCACAGCCTGCAACTCCATTTTGCACTTTACAATTTTTCAAAAAATTTTCTCTGAATGAGTGCAAGTTTCTGTGTGCACTAACATCATTCTATGTGCTTCAACATCTTGCTTTGAATTGGAGCATGTAGTCCTCACTCAGAGAAAGCTTCTGTTGAAGTCAGTGTGTAACAGCTTGGGTAAGGACTGAAAGGTCTGCCTGCTTGAGTTTACATCCAGGTGTACGTACAGTGATAACATGAAAGAGCTGGAAGGACACTGCCACCTCTTCCTCTTAGACCTCTGCTTTCAACCATCGTGTTTACAAAAAAAACAGACAAGCTGTGCACATTTTCGTGATACTTGTCTCAGGCTGAACAAACCTAGGAGCTTTGCTAAATTTACTCCAAACTGCGTAACGGAAGATCGAGTTACACTGTGTCAGTGCTGCACAGGAACTGTGAGCATCCTATTTCTCAATACAGAGATGAGATTTTCGAAATATGAAATTTCCATTTAGTTTCACTGCTTTCAGTCACTTCGAGGTGTTTAACAGTCTGTATTTACACAGAGGCCCATTTTAATGAGAGTAACTAACCTGGTTTATCTCACGGGATTACGAACAGGGGGGTGGGGCGATATAGATGTTGGCTTCTAGTTGTTTCACTGTAACTGGGAATTTTGCAGTCATGTTGTTTTCTAAATAGACGAATGTTTGTTAGTGTCAACAATGAAAATTAGTCATGCTCATGTGCAATAAATAAATAAAAGCCACAAGAAATATTAGATACCAAAAATCCACAACCGCTTCTTTTGCACCACTCTGTGAAAGAGAAAGTGAGCTATCTGTTCTCCTTGGCCATCCAAATTCGGCAATGATGTGTTATACAGGTCCTACTGACACTCATCTGTCTGTACGCGACTGCGTTTGGAAACTAAATGCGAATGGCAGTATTTTCTAACCCACCCCAAAACCCCTTGAGCATTTCAGACATTCCAGTCCAAGTGATGCTTTAATGTGGGCCCTACTTACCACATTTGTTTTACATTAGAAAATGCTGTATAGGTTGTTTACATTTGGAAAAGTCAGTGGACAGAGATTTTTGTAAGTGTTCTGAAAGAAAGATTGCACCGTTACTGTAACAAGGACAATTACGGACAGACACAGGTAATAGCTGTTTAGAAAATGTTAGGAGCATTATTGCGGATAATAGACATTCTTTCCTTAGCGTTGCCCTGGCCCGAGTTTCATTTTCCATTGGTGTTGTCTGCCTAGATTGCTTAAGACAGCTGTAGCCTTCTCATTTACATTAAGGCAACAAAAAGTTGACTGCCGGGTTGTCCCAGATGGAGTTCATCTGTACAAAGGTCTGAAACTGTGAGGGAATACCTAAAATGTCAGACATGTTCAGCATCCAGTGCTTCTGCAAATTATCACCTCTTCCAGGTCAGAAAGGCCAAAATAATTTCCAGCTCTATTTTTCTAAAAGCCATTTTCATTTAATCTGTCCTTTACAAATGGTAAATTTAATGAGAACTTCAGGAACAATTCAAACTAAAATTAAGAAAAAACCTTGATATATACGTATTCAATTCAAATGTATTTTAGTAAGCAACAACCTGGCCACTGTTAAAATAGTTCTCAAGTACTATTGAAATAATAGGTGTGTTCGCAAAGGAAACCTGCTTTCTTTTAAAGTGACTGTATGCATTATTTCAGCTTCTTCTGATAATAGCGCATTTAATACCAAGGCCAAGATGCAATCAATCTTTTTTGTTGGAAGAAGGTGTTATATTGTACCCGTATGCTTGTATTCACCTAGCAGTTTCAGCCCGCTAAGCAGCCTGAAGTTCAGCAGGGCTGCTGCTTGCTCTGCCTCCGCTGTGTTCCTCTTGTCTGCTTTGCGGGCAGGGGGAAGCAAGGGAGGTGAGAGTGGGACCAGGGAAAAGGCAGAGGTCTGTCTCTAAAGAGACACTGAATTAGACTGGAGTGAACAGTTGACGTCCTCTGTAATTATACACACATTGAACTCTTTACAGTTGACTTAAGTTACTTCGAACTGCATTGGTGTGGCCCTCCATATTGATTAAAAGCAGCATCTATTTACCTTAACAATAAACGTGGAGATTAGTAAAAGTTCACTTGATCACAATAAGAAGACCGATAATTAAAGGGCAATGCAACCCAGATGGAATGTAAGTGCCTGAAGCAGCATGCTAGGGAGCTTTTCTACAAGAGGATATACATGTGTAGGGTGAGGCTTGCAGAAAGCCCTTCAAGTAGACAGTTTTGTAGATACGTAAAGTTGAGGAAGTCCAGAACCTGTCCTGAGAAGGCTGGCCCAGCAATTCTCCTAGGCAAAGCAACAAATACAAAGCTCTGGAAAAGGAAAAAGACCTTGAAGCACAATGTGAATGAGCGGACAATCCCTACAAAACCTTTGAAAGAGGCCTTCACATCTTTTATTCTTCTTTCACATCTCCACGAGAGCGAACAAGTTTAAGGTAAGCAGGACACACCACTGATTCTACGGATTAAGCTCTTGATGGCGTAGGGTCTATAAGAAAGGGAAGAACGGGGTTTAGTATGTGACAGACCCAACAGCAACACTCCTCCTCTTGGTACGGGACCTCCTATGGGGAAGGGGGAGGACAGCTCTCACTCCTATTGCATCTATCGTTCAGTTTGCATGGTAGACACTGCGTTTTACTAAGCCCTTTTTATCAAGAAAGGAAGCAGCTGATAACTAGAGAAGTAAGTGGATGGTCTTGATCCCATATGGGCAGCTTGGAAAACCAGATTCTGAAGTGGCTGTATCTGCACGCTGTAACAAAACGGTCGTATCTCTTGACAGGACTTGACACCCAGCCCTTGTTTCTCTTCTTTGTATTGATACTGATGAGCTGTGTGCTTACCTCCTTGTAGCAAATGACGTGATAAAATGGGGATTTTTCAGAAGGATTGCAGAGATTTCCAGAGGCCAGAATGTAGAAAATAGTAGACCAAAATGTTACTGAAACATGAATCTGGGATCTTAAATTAATAACTTTTTCCCTCATGTGATATCTCAAAATAAATTTCCAGCTGAACTGAGACTTACAAACATTTTGGGTTTTTTTCTAAGAAACGCTGTCACCGGTTACACCGGTCCCATCAGCGTCCCATGTTAAAGAATGGCCTAGCTGGTTCACATGTGCGAGCTTTTTTCTCAGTAGTTTTAATTCGGAACATGTCAAAACTGTTTGACACCGAGCCAAAGATCCATTCAGTCACTCGGTAGCTATAGAGCAGACAGTAAATTGGCAGTGCTAAGTGGCAAGGTGAGTGAGGTTAGCAAAGGGGTAAGGAAAACGCGAGAAACAGAGGTGCGTCCATTGAATGAATGGCAGAGCATGGTCCTATTCCCTCCGACCCGCATCTCTGTACCCCTAACAAATCGCCGGCAAGCACAAAGCCAGCAGCCCCCCCAGCCCCTCACTGCGGGACTGCCAGGAACTGGGAGGAATTCCCCAGGTGCCAGAGGTTCCCTGGGTCTTCTCAAAGGAGACAAATACAGACAGACTCGGGGCCTGTTCGGCTTTGGGTTTGATCGCAGCTGATGCTTTGTAGTTTCTTCGTTGCAGAATGGTTAGGATAATGACCCACGGTGAAGAAGGCTGCGCGTGCCCCCTTCCTCCATCACCTCGCACGTCCCAGCCTGCTCTCTGCTCCATGGCTGCCTTGGAACTTCCAGGGCTCACGGTTCTGTGGCCCTGATGTCATCAAAAGGCCACGGAAAAACTACCCAAACACTTCTTCAAACACACGTGTAAGCCACTGCTTTCCTCCTTGCCTTGCATATGCGCAGCAGATTGGGGGCTTGTTTAGGAAACAGTCAGGAATCTCTTTGTTTCCTTCTTTCAGGTACAAGGTGAATTAATCCGTTTGGAAACCAGCAAATCCACCCCTCCTCTCCTCCCCCCATATGCCTGAATTCTTCCAGCCTACATCTCTCGACAATAAAGACAGATAAAGCTCGGATACCCTTCCAGACGAAGGAATCGAGCCTGTTTCTTTGCATGTAAGTTTTCTAAATAAATCGCTTTTGTTGTTTAAAGCTGTGATGAATGGAGACACAGGGCCAGGTTGGTCGCTGGAACAGTACAATGGATGTAAGAAGGTTTTTTTCTTTGCCATATAAATCATTCACATTGTTTAAGGTACATTGATCAATCTAATGGCTTGTAATAGGCTCCTAATTGCCACTAGGAAAGTACTGCAAGCTTGCATTTGAACGTGAAATGGTTCATGATCTGAGCTGAAATTCACCTTAAGCCTGAGCTCCAGTAATTATAGAATACAGAAGGAGCACAATGAACGGTTCCCCGTCTTTCCTCGCCCTAATCCCAGGACAGGAGAAGGGAGGAGAGGGGAATATTCGAACAGAGCGGTGAGGGGGGGGGGGGAGGGCTGTCCTGCGTATTTTCCTCTTCCAAACCAGCAATTCATTAACGGGCGAAACCCGCGGGAGGATTTATTGGTCACTGCGGACCGCAGAGAACTTTGTAACGTCAATCATCCTGCCCTTTCGGCTCCCACGTATCTCTAGCAGCAGACAGACAGCTTTGCTTAATCACAACCAACGCTCTGAGTCACGCCGGGCTGAAAACGCGACAGAAAACGCCGGGCCGGTGCCGGGAGCGGGACCCTGGGAGCGGTGCGGGGACATGACTCCTGCCCGCTCTGAGGGTGCTGTGAGGCGCCGGCCGGCTCCCTCCCGCTGCTGACCTCCCCTCCCCTCCCCTCCGCCGGGACGGACGGACGGACGGACCGCCCGCCGGCTGCGCCCGAGGGACCGCGACGGGACGGCACGGGGGGGGGCTGCGGGGCCGGGGGGGAGGGGGGCTGCCGGGAGGCTGCCAAGCTAGCGGCTGTGGCCACTGCTCCTCCACTTCAAGTACAGACCCAATTACCAAGCCATCAGAGCTGCTTTAATGGACTTGCGTGAAAAGGTGGTTTTACGCTCTATAAACGTGGGGCCAAGCGTTTACTAATTAAGCTCCTATTTAGCAACACGTTCGCTTTCAGCAAGCCTGACGAACGCTGGCAGCGGCTGAGCGCCAAGCCGGCTGCAGCCCGGGCTCGTCGCGCCCGGCCCACGCCCGGGAACCGCGCCGGGCAGCGCCCGAGCCGGCAGCCGGAGCCCGCACACGGCGCTCCCCCGGCTCCCCTCCGCGGCAGCGAGCCCAGCCACGGCGCTGCGGAACCATCTCCCAGTAATCGCGGCAATTAAAATCATCACACAGTCTGCAGTCGCCTTCCTCCCTCGGACACTAGTCTGCCCCCGAGCCGCCTGCGTGCCTTCGGCGGAGGCGAACCGAGCGCGGTCCGGAGCCCTTCCGCGGGGGGCGGCCCGCCCGGCGGACGGCGGGATCGTTTTCGCCGCCGCGCCGGTTCCCCAGGCGCTCCTCCCGAGCGGGGTCACCCCGAAGCCCCGGGCGCAGGGCACAGCCCGCTCTGATGCTCCACCTCGGGCTCGGAGCGGAGGGGAGGGCAGCCCGGAACAAACATCATGTGCAAGCTCGAGCAGAAATTGTTGGAGAGTGCCCGTAATTTTCATTTAATTTCCACGATCTGTTTGATCCCAGCGCTCATTCCCTTTTTATTAACTATAAAAGATTTTCTTCTAATCAAAAGCTGCGCTTCATCTTTACCCACAAATGAAAAACTCTACAGCAGAAAGAATTCAGTGGACTCAACAGGCACCAGGGTCTGTATTTTAACACCATCCCTACCTACCCTTCCCCCTTTTAACATCTCCTCTCGAGCAGAATGGTGGGGAAGCCTTCTCTTAACTGAAGTTATTAATTTATCACCAGGTCCCCTTCTGCGTTGCTCTGATAATCAATGGTGGTTTCTAGATCACGTAAATGAAAAGTGTAATTGAGGGGGGGGGTGTTTTCTCACCAAAGTCCTGTTGCTTAATTAAAAAAAAAATTATAAAAAAAGAATCTGGCAGGACGCAATTCTTTATCTCGGCGATGAGCAGTTTCCCTGTTTGCTGCCCACATCCCTTCTGCTTGGCAGAAAAAGAGGCTGCTTCTCCTGGACTTGGAAGGGTTTGCCCCTTTCCCACCCGTAACATCCATGTGAAAAACTCCGCGCCCCTCCTAAGATTCAGGGGAAATTATACAGCAACCTTACATTTAACTGCTGTTAAATCGATTTATTTGGAAAAATATTTGGCAGCTCTTCTCCAGAGCTCTGTTTGAACAGAAGCGCCATTTCATCCATCGCTGCTGAATATGAACCCAGGAGCCTCCCAATCAGCTTTAATGAACGAATTGTTTCCCGGTTTTACCTCCTCGAGACAGCAACTTTAGCAGTTGCACAGATCAAAAGACACGCGTAAAGGGAAGATGGGAAACAATATTGTTCAAAGGAAGTGAACTGTTGCATTTAATTAGGCTATTCTTCTTTATTAGTATTCATATGGAGGTTGGGGTGGTTTTTTTAAGATTTATGTTGATTTACCCGTAATGTATTTATGATGTAAATATATTCCGAGATGAAAACGTCACGGATCAATTGTAAAGGACCCGGATACATAATTTTAAAAAATCAGTTTCAGTTTATATGAGGTTCTCACCCCACTTTCGCTTCTTAGTCAGATTTGTTTATGCAGAATCGACATTTAATAGTGCTAATTGCACTCCAGTTAAATTGCCCTGATTGCAGAAAGGGAAGCAATTTTCGTGCTCTCTGTCTGGGTTTGGAAGAAATTGTTTTATATTCACCTCTTTATAAAGAAGTGGAGATAAGGCACCGAGTCTTAGCACAAATTGCACTTACGGGCTGACTGGCAGCATTCAGGCGCTATAATAGAGCATTATTTGGCCGTTTTGAATAATGTAAAGCGTTTGCTGAAAGCTATTCTCCTGAAAATTGCTTTAACTTTTAAAAGGGTGATGATTCACTCCAAACCAGGCCTTTGTTACATCGCCATTATCCCCCCAAATGTTTTAACAGTCAGCTCAACACTTTGGCGTAACACATTGATCTTTGTTTAAAAACTCGATTTTTTTTTGGAGCGCGAAAAAAAAACCTGCCAGAAAACACTTGACCCCCTCGAGACGCGAGCAGCGTGTGTGTGTGCGTGTGTGTGAGAGTGTGTGTCTGTGTGCGTGTGTGTGTGCGTGTGTGTGCCGTCCCTTTCCGCCGCCCGCCCCGTCCCCGGGGGTCTCGGCTCCTTCTGCGGTGACAAAGGGGGCGAGGGGCGGCGGGAGGCATCCGGCCGCGGGAGCAGCCCTGCGCGGCGCGGATGCCTTCACTCGCGGAGGCAGAGGCGCTTCCGAGCGCCGCGGTCCAGCTCTCGCCTTCCAGCCCAGCGTTACTCAACGACTTTGCCCGAGGAGAGGGGACAGACCCTTCCCCCCCCTCCCGCCACAGCCCCGGGGCCGGCCCTGGAGCGTCCCGCTGCCACTCGGCGGGCTCCTGGGAAGGAGCGAGTTCCCCACGGGGGAGGGAAGGAAGGACGGACGGAAGGAAGGAAGGAGGGAAGGAAGGAAGGAAGGAAGGAAGGAAGGAGGGAGTCACCTGTTGGGCGGCTGCTCCCGGGTGCCCCTGCCGGACCCCGCGCCCCGCCGCTCCCCCCGCCACCGCCTCCCGCCCGCCAAGCGCCGCAGCATCCCCCGCCCCCCCCCGGGGAAAGCCGCCGCTCGGGGTCTGCTCCGGGCGGACCTTTCGGGGAAGGGCTCCGCGCTGCGCTGCCCGGACCCCCGCGCCGGCTGCGGTGTGGAAGAAATTCAGCGCAGAACTGTTCTTTCCCCCGGCTGCCCCGGCTCTGCTCGGTACGCGTCGACGAACGGGCGAGCGCCCTTTGAAAGCAGCCTGAAGACGCTGCAAGAAAAGCTGATCCCCGGGGACAGCCTTCCCCGGCGAGGCTGGCGTCCTGCAGCTCGCACCGCGCACTGCGCAGCAAAACGCGACGCCTGCCTTCTCCAAGCACGGAAAACAAAAAACTCAAAGCGAGTAAAGAAAAGCGAAATCCTCCAGATTCGCGGTTTCTCCGCCTCGCTCCCTAGCGATGCCCGTGTCGCACCTGCCAGGAGGGCTGGCTGAGGCGGCACCGCGGAGAAGCGAACACCGGCCCAGGCGCAGCGCAGGCACCCGGCGCTGCCCAAGCGCGCCCGCCTTCCCGGCTCGGAGCCGCAGCCGGCCGCGGCGGGGCCGGCGGAGGCAGAGGAGCGGTCCCCGCTCCCATCCCGGCCGAGGCGGGACGGCGTCGCACGTTCCCGCCGCCCGCCCCGGCAGCCGCCCGCCCCGCCGGGACGAGCCGGCGCGGCGCTGAGGAGCCGCGCGCGCGGGGAGCGGGCGCCGCCGGCGAGGCCGAGGCGGGCGCGGGGAGGCCCGGCCGGCTCCCTCCGCGCCCGGGCGCTGCCGTCGGCGGCGCGGTGCCGCGGGGCCGCGCCGGGCTCGGGATCCGCGCCGCGGGCCGCGAGTCTGGCTTTCGGGGCGCTTTGCCGGGGATCCCTCGGTGAAACAACCCCCCCCCCCTCCTAAGCGCCGGGGCGCCTTGCGCCCCTCGGCCCCACGGCACGAGAGCGAAGGGGCGCCCGCCGGTCCCCCCCCCGCCTTCGGGGCTCTTTCGGCGCTTCACGTAACTAAAGAGGCTCCTCGGTTCCTCTCGCACGGAAAGCCCGCGGCACACTCTGCCCGGAACCGCTCCCAGCAAAGCCAAGCCACCACCCGCAGGCGCGCTCACACGATGTCACCAGGCGCGGTGCGGGCGGCTGCGCCCGGCGAGGGCAGCTGCCCAACGGCCCGCAAGGGACGCGCAGGGCTCGCGGGCTGGCAGCGGGCACAGGCACCGCTCACCGGACGCGAGGCCCGCAGGCGGCCGAACGAGCGGCGGGGGACCTCGGGCCGCCCGTGAGGCGGCGGGCGCGACCCCCGCCCCCCGCGGCTCTCCCCGCTCCCCCCCCCCCCCCCCCCCCCGCAGCCGGCCGGTGCCGGGGCAGCGTCGCCCCGGCCGCACCTCTCCCGGCGTGAGTCGCAAACCGGCGCGCGCGCGCGCGCGCCCGCGGCCCGCCGTTAATTGCAGCGCGATCGCCGCAGTCCGGAGCGGGGAGTTTTCTCCCCGCGCGCTGACTGGCACGCGCCCCGAGCCCCGGAGCCGGCACCTCCGCGCAGCCTGATTGGCTGCCGGGCCGCTCCGGCCCGCTCCGCCCGCGCCCTCATTGGGCGAGCGCCGCCGCCAGCGGTACTTCAAAGCGGGCTCTGCCCGCACTTAGGCAGAGTTTAGCCCCGCCGAGGCGGAGTGTCCTCGGTGCTGCCGGGCAGCGCGGGGCGCACCGCACCGCGAGCACCGTCCCCCTCCACCCCACCGCCCAGCCCCGGGACGTGCTATGGCTACGTCTATCCTCGGGGTAAGTCGCGCCGCGCGCCTCCCGCCGCCGGCCTCGCTGACCAATGGGAGAACTGTTGCTGTGGCTGCCCCTCGCGCGGCCCGCGGGACAGAGGGGATCCCGGCCCGCCTCGGGGACGCGCTGCGGGCGGGCGGCGCGGTGGCGCGGGGCTGAGGGCGCGCCTGGCCGGGCAGAGCGCGGGGCGCCCGTGCTTTGTCTGGCTTCCTTTTTTTTTTTTTTTTTTTTTTTTGATCTCGAAGTGCCACTCTAAATTTCCAAAGGCTTCTTTCACACACCCCACACCCCCCCACCCCCCCGTTTTTCCGCCGCTCCGGCCCGGTGGCTCGAGGAGACGCCGCGTTTCGTCCCGAAGGGGTGTTGGGCCGGACGGCGGGAGGCTCGGGCGGGCGTCCCGGGAACACGCGTGTCGCTCGTCCCCGCCGGAACCCGCTTTCGATGTGAATCCCGCCGGCGCCGAGACCAATATGTCCCGTCGCCCCCCGCGGAAAGCGGGCTGTGCCGAGCGGGGCAGGGCCGCAGCCTTCCTCCGAAATGAAGTTTTTTGGGTTTTTTTTTCCTTTTTTCCGCGGTGCCGCTCGTCGCGCCGCGGTTCCGCCCGCGTCCCCCGCGGGGGCCCGGCGCGGCGGCAGGGCTGAGGCTGACGGGCCGGCTTTGTCTCTCCCGCAGGAAGAGCCGCGATTCGGAACGACCCCCCTGGCCATGCTGGCCGCCACCTGCAACAAGATCGGCAACACCAGCCCGCTGACCACGCTGCCCGAGTCCAGCGCCTTCGCCAAGGGGGGCTTCCACCCCTGGAAACGCTCCACCTCCAGCTGCAACCTGGGCTCCAGCCTCTCGGGCTTCACAGTGGCCACGAGCAGGGGCTCCAGCGGACTGGCCAGTGGCACGGGCGCCGCCAACAGCGCCTTCTGCCTGGCCTCCACCTCGCCCACCTCGTCGGCCTTCAGCAGCGACTACGGCGGGCTCTTCTCCAACTCGGCGGCGGCGGGCGTGTCCCCGCAGGAGCCCGGCGGGCAGTCGGCCTTCATCTCCAAGGTGCACAGCTCGGCGGCTGAGAGCCTCTACCCGCGGGTGGGCATGGCGCACCCCTACGAGTCCTGGTACAAGTCGGGCTTCCACTCCACGCTGTCGGCGGGCGAGGTGGCCAACGGGGCGGCCTCCTCCTGGTGGGACGTGCACGCCAGCCCGGGCTCCTGGCTGGAGGTGCAGAACCCGGCGGGGGGGCTGCAGGGCTCGCTGCACTCGGGCGCCCCCCAGGCCTCGCTGCACTCCCAGCTGGGCACCTACAACCCCGACTTCAGCTCCCTCACCCACTCCGCCTTCAGCTCCACCGGCCTGGGCTCCACGGCCGCCTCGCACCTGCTCTCCACCGGCCAGCACCTGCTCGCCCAGGAGGGCTTCAAGCCCGTGCTGCCCTCCTACACGGACTCCAGCGCGGCGGTGGCGGCGGCCAGCGCCATGATCTCGGGCGCCGCCGCCGCCGCGGGGGGCGGCTCGGCCCGCTCGGCCCGCCGCTACTCGGGCCGCGCCACCTGCGACTGTCCCAACTGCCAGGAGGCCGAGCGGCTGGGGCCGGCGGGGGCCAGCCTGCGGCGCAAGGGGCTGCACAGCTGCCACATCCCCGGCTGCGGGAAGGTCTACGGCAAGACCTCGCACCTGAAGGCGCACCTGCGCTGGCACACGGGCGAGCGGCCCTTCGTCTGCAACTGGCTCTTCTGCGGGAAGCGCTTCACCCGCTCCGACGAGCTGCAGCGGCACCTGCGGACTCACACGGGCGAGAAGCGCTTCGCCTGCCCCGTCTGCAACAAGCGCTTCATGCGCAGCGACCACCTGAGCAAACACATCAAAACGCACAACGGGGGCGGCGGCGGCAAAAAGGGCAGCGACAGCGACACGGACGCCAGCAACCTGGAGACGCCGCGCTCCGAGTCCCCCGACCTCATCCTGCACGACGGGGTGGGCGCCGCCGCCCGCGGGCCGGGCAAGGAACCTACCGCGGGGCCCGGGGACTCCTAGGGGCGGTGAGACCCCTGCCCGGCGAGAGAGACCCCGGACTCTGCTGCGAGCCGCCCCGCCCCGCCGCGCCCGGGGACGCAGCGGGCCGGCCGGCCGGCGAGTGGCAGCGGGGCCGGAGAGGCGCGGCGCCCCCGGCCCGCCGGTACCCGGTGGGGCTTTGTGCCCCTTCCCTTTTCTCTCCTCGTCCTGTTGGAAGGAAAGCGTCCCGAGAGAGGCTTTAAGGTGAGAGATCCAACTGCAAGTCCGAGACGGTTCCTCTGTATCTCGTAAACATCTGTATAAATAGGGTTCGAAAAAGAAGAAAACAAAAAAAAAAACAAAAAAACAAAAAAAAAACCAACAGATCGTGTTCGCTTATTTTTCTTGTAAATGTTGATCTGAGCTGGGGTTTGGGAATTTTTTTTTTTTTTTTTTTTGAATTGGTGAATTCCTGAAATTCAGGGAGGTTTTGGGGTTTGGGGTTTTTTTAATTATTATTTTAAATTTCTGATGCACTTTGTGGAAGTCAGTATATATGTAAAAGATATTTAAAATGTTGAGTTAACATTTCACTCAAACACACGTAAGTTAAGAAATTAAATGCGTTTATCTGTATGGAAAAAAAAAATCTCGACATATTTTCATTTTGGTATTATTAAAGGACTCTGAACAACCTAGTCCCGGGTTTGTTGTTCTTCGTGCCCCCTCCTGCCCTGGCAGGGGTCAGGTTTTTAGCGGGAGCACTCGCCCCCTCCTTGCAGTGACCACGGTTGAACAATCCGGCGGGCAGAGACAGCCGCGAGGGGAAGGAGCCGGCCCCCGCGCCGGTCGCTCTTTTCAAACCGCCCTAGGTTTGGGGTTCTTTGGTTGTTTGTTTTTTTTTTTTAAAAAAACAACAAATTTAAAGCCCCAAGCGCCCGTGGTGAAAGCGGCCCCGCACCGGGCGAAGCGGGAGCTTGCGGGGAAGTGTTTGTTTGACTAGAAGGGCCGGAGCGCCGCGAGGCTGCCCAGGTCGGGAAGCGATTCCGGGGGGACAGATCGCTGGAGTCAATACTCCGGAAAAGACATTTCATGCCTAAATGAAAATCTTGTTAAATGTTATTAATTTTGACTTGGAGCACACAGCAGCCCCCTGTGCCTTGTATTCCCTTATTAGGGATTCATGTCTTATCAAATATCTAATTAATCTCCTAGACATCATTTGTTCTGGCCAACTTTATCTCAGCTGGTCCGCGGGGAAAACTCCGAATATTCTCGGTGACAAAGCTCCCTTGAAGATCCTTTTAATTGTCCAAATTAACTGCACCGAATTTGCATGTCAAACGGTAAAGGGCAACCTGAGATAAAATGTAAACGTTTTAAAAGCCCCAAACTAAGCACTTGATTTGATAACTAGGCTTTTTAATGTTATGGAAGACAACTGCTCCTTTCCTTTTCAAAGACAGTTGATCTATGCAAATAGCGAATTGGAAACGCTTATGTCCCCATGCAGTCAAATGGTCCTTGCATGTTATTTGAATATCAGTGGCTCTGCTATTGAAAAGGCTCAAGGATGCTCTCTGACTTCTTTGTGATTACTCAGTGCAGCGTCTTATTCTGAAGAAAAAAACCTCAGGAATAATTAAAGGCTGGGCTAAGGCCTGGGAACACATTTGGGACAGGAATCTCATTTAGGCAGGCTCTTTCAAAATAAGGCACAGTTAAATTGACCAGAAGGCAATTATTGAAATGAAAATTATTTTCACTCCCTTTGTCTCCTGACCACCAACCTAACAGCCACGGTATTTTTTTCTTTTAAAAGGCAAATTGTTAAATGAGATAATTGTGTTATTAAAAAAAAAAAAGGGGGGGTGGGAGGGAGGGGAAAAAAAAAAAAAGGTTAATTTAGTCTGCCCGATACAGATCGGAGGAATACAAATATTTTAATCCTCCATAAAACCGGGAATGCAAATAACATCGGGAAACGGATTCTGCCGTCGGCCACCGACCGGAATAAAGACGTCGCGCCAAAGAAAGCACATCTGCCGCGCACACCGCGGCCGCCCCCCGCTCTGCCGCCGCACAGAGCGCCCGGCAGCGCCGAGCCCGGCCCAGCCCCGGGGCGCCGGCGGGCGGGGGACGCGGCTCCGGGGGGTGCCCGCCCGCAGCGCACCCCGGCCAGGGCAGCGGGCCGGGGAAGGCGCCCGGGCGGCGGCGGGGCGAGCGGCGGCGGGACGCGGCTGCCCTCCCTCCCTCCGTCCGTCCGTCCGTCTGTCTGTCCGTCCGTCCGTCCCTCCCCGCCGGGAGCGGCCGGGGCTGCGCAGGAATGCACCCGCGCCGGGCGCTGGGCGGGGGTCAGCTTTGTTTTCGATCGATAATGAAACAGATCAAAGGAACCCGTCCAGGTCCCGTTTCTGCAGGCCGGGGCTGCGATTCTCAGCTCAGTGATCAAGGACCTCTCCGCGCCGTCTGTGCCCCCGCGGGTCAGCGCACGTCCATCACCCGCGGGCTCCCCAGAAACCGGGCAGCGAGCAGCTCCGGGCCGCGGAGCCGGCTCGTTTAACCGGGAAAATAGAAAGCATGTCACCTCTTTACAACATAAATGACACCATTCTCTCGTACACGCTGGCGACAATCACACGGTCTGGGGAACTTTTACACCCGGGCGAACTAACGAACGGACGGCGCGAGAACCGAAAAACGAATCCGGTTTCACTCCGTGGCCCGGCGGCCGAGCAGCACCTCTGCGGGGGAAGGCGCCCACCCGGGAGCGGGAAGGGAAGGGCGGGACGCCCCGGGCTGCCCCGTCGGCCGAGCCCAGCTCCCGCTCCCCGCTCGCCCCGGCTGCCCGCGGCTTCCCTCGGCTCCCCCGGCCCGCTGAGGCGCGGCGGCCATCCGCCGCCGCCCGGGGCTGCCTTCGCTCTGACGGGGCGGCGTTCACGGGGTTGCCCTGCGCAGACCGCGCACCGAGGCCCGGTCCCGCGCCCGGACGGCTGCTGGACGGCGCCGTGCAGCTCAGACGCGGACCCCACCGGCGGGAGCCGTCATGCGCTCGCGGCCGTTACCCGTCCCCCCTCTCCGAGAGGGAGCCCGACGGACGGACGGACGCCCGCCCGCCCCCCGGTAACCGGCTCGCGGAGGGCTTGCTTTAAGTGAGCATTAATTTAGCTGCAAATCTCCTCGCGGAGTAACGGGGGGGGAGGGCGGAATGCCCGAAAACCGGGGTCCGCGCCCGGCGCCCAGCCACACGGCGGGTCCTGGGCGCCACCTAGCGGCCGCCGCCGCCCCGCGCTCGCCGCCCCCGCGGCCGGCGGCGGGCTCGGGGGCGCGGCCGGAGCCCGGCGCAGCGCGGGGGGTGGGGGGTGTGATGCGGCGCTGCGCGGGCGACGAGCCGGAGGCGGGAGCGCGGGGAGGCCGCGGCGGCTGGAGGGGGGCGGGAGCGGCGGGGCCGGGCCCCCGGGAGCGAGCGGGCGGGCTGGGGTGAACTTATCTGGGAGGCGGCAGGGGCGGGACGGGGCCGCGGCGGCAGCGCGCACCCACCTGAGGGGAGCTGGCGGGCGGGCGGCGGACTCCCCTCCGCAGCTCCTGCGGGGCCCTCAGCCGGCGGGGCGGGCGGGCCTGCAGCACTGCAGGCCGGCACCCCGCCGCGGGTGGGTCGCGGCTCCCCGCCCAGCGACCGGCCCTGCATCCGCCCGGCGCGCACCGGGCCAGGCACCGCCGCTGCCTTCGCGCCGCTGGTTTCCCGCAGCCGGGCGGCAGTGCCCGTTTCCGAGAGGCGCTAATTGCTACCTGGGTGGCAGGGCGCGGAGTCCTTGTCCGTCCCCCGGTACAAAGTAGGTTGCTAGAAAATTTGAAATTGCCTTTCAGCCTAAAGCTGCCTTACCTGAATGTCATAATTACAGTAATTATGTACATCCAAATTACATGCTAATTAAATTAGAATCAAATCGTTCTAAATCGAAATCAAATGAGGTAGCGAGAATTAATCAATGACAACATAAATAGAGAGCTTCCTTCAGGGATATTTATTGTAACGATCCACGCAGGAGCCCGATCTGAAGTCACCTGTTTATTTACTTTCGGAACGGCAATAATTTACGGCTCGGCGTTAATTCTAAACGACCGGTCCCGCGGGACGGCAGAGCTGCGGGGCCAGCCCGGCAGCCCCCCCCGAAGGCACCGGGCGAAGCCCCGGCCGCCCCCGGGGCCGCTCGGTGGGGCCGGGAGCCCGCCCCGCCCCGCCCTGCCACCGCCCTCAGCGCGGGGCCGAGCCCCTGCCCCCCCCGCCGGGCCCGCGCCTCATGAGAGCGGCCGTTAGAGCCGCCCGCCCGCCGGCGGGGAGCCCCCTCCCTCGGCCCCCGCTGCGACCCCGGGGGAGCCCCGTCCCCGGCGGAGGCGCTGGGCCGCCGGGCCCCGTCCCTCCCTCCCGCCAGGCGGAGGGAGTTACCTCACGGCGCCGCGGCCCCCCGGCCGGCCAGCCCCGCCGCGCGGCAGAGGGTTAACCCGTCCCGCGCCTTTTAAGGGGGATACCAACGAATAAATAAATAAATAACAGAAACCAGCCCTCTTACCGTCATCCGTGAACCGACAGCACCTCCTACCGGGCCCCGGCGCGCGCTGCCGAGCCGCCGCGCGGAGGGCCCGGGGCGGGCTGCCCTGCCCTGCGCTGCCCTGCCCTGCGCTGCCCTGCCCTGCCCTGCGCTGCCCTGCCCTGCCCTGCGCTGCCCTGCCCTGCCCCGGCGGGGGGGGGGGCCTGCGCCCGCCCCGCCCCCTCCGCCCCGGGCAGTGAGGGCTCCCGCCGGGGGCAGCCGCGGGAACAGCGCCCCAGCGGCCCTCACCCTTCTCCTCCCGGCCCTCCGCCCCGCCCCGCCCCGCCCGCCCGGGGTGCTGAGGGAGGCCCACCCCTCCGCAGCCGCCCCTCGGACCGCCGGGTGGCAGAGCCTGTCCCGAGGGAAGCGCCCGAGCGAAGCCGCCCGCCGCCTCCCGGGCCGCGCCCGCTTCCCCGCGGCTGTCGGCGGCACCGAGGGCGGGCAGGCTGTGGCGGGGATGAGCGTGTTGTTCCGAAGCTGAGAGGTGGTCTCCGGGACAGACACATCCCAACACCGCCGTTCTTCTGGTGCGGTTCTCACTCACAACGGCCGTCGCCTCACGGCAGACCCCTGCCCTCCGCCGGTCCTTTCCTCCGCGAGCGGGCGAGGCGCACGCAGCACACGCTTCCCCTACGCGCAAAGGAATCGAGGGCAGAGCCCACAGAAAGGGCAAGGGCCCTCGCTGCCCCGCGGCCCTGCCTTCTTCGGGCGCAAGACGGCTGCGCGGCGGCCGGGGGCCTGCCGTGCCACACACCACGGCCGGGCAGAGCGAGAGCCCTGGCCCTGGGGCACCGGCACCGCCGGGACGCGCTGGTTATCGCTCACGTCCTTCACCTGCACTGAGCACAAAGACACCCCACCACAACATGCCTTTTCCCCTGCCGCATCATGCTGTCCCCTCCGTCACAGGATAACAAATTCTTCGCAAGAGGTTTCTGCTAGATTGTTCATCCTCTTCTTTCTAAACCAGCGCTTCCCCACAGACATTAGGACAGGGCCTGGCTCCGCTGGATTCCCCGCGCCCTTTAGCTCCCAGCTACCTCAGCAACCCAACGCGAACGCATTGAACAGAAGAAGGTGACATCCCTTCACGGCTCACCCTTTCAAACTCGTTCACGCGCACTTAAATGATAGGTCAGGTCACGTCCACCATATATATTATACTCCTGTGCGATACTGAAACACTTCTGAGGGAACTTTTTAAGAAGCAGAAGTGGACTGGTAATAACAGATAGTCCTGTGAGTGAGGAGGGGAAGAAAGTTGCTCGCCAGAATACAGAGTACGGCGACGCCTTCTCACCTGTCCACTAACCACTGCGCTTCCGTCGGCTACCCTGACATGGCTGAGCAGCATTTCCTTTGCAACAAAAACCTCGTGAAGTGTTGCCTTGTACATTTGTACCGATTCAGAACTCTGGAGAAGGAGGCAATTCTTACTGGTTTTAAAGAATAAAGTACTTTATTACGGAAGTTCAATGCGTGCAGAAAATGACTGACAATCATTAAAAAACCCAAAAGGTTGTTTCATGAAAACAAAAGGATGACTATTTACATTAACTTTCTACCACAATGAAATACCTGAAACAGTCGAGGCAGTAAATATTGTTTTTATGTCTTGAGAGATTACTGAACAATAACTTGACACTGTAGTGACACACACCAACAGGGGTTCAAGATGTTTAGATAGTCCTGACCAAGTTGTACGCTGCAGGAGGTCAAAAAATGTTGGCTACACACTTAGGTGAACTGTGTCTCTCTGTTGTTTTTAGCTCATGAAATTGATCTCTTACAGGGAACTTTAGGAAAAATGCTTTAGTATGAAAAAACCCCAACCCTCTACAATACAATGTTTTGGTATCTGAAGCAGTGATTTTATCCACAACTGTCTCAAACGTTTGCTAGCATTTAGCATATCCCAGGACTCTTCCCAAATTACTCTCTGCTTCCTCTCACAGTTCCACCTAAACAGAAATCATCATTGACAAAACCAAGAATATCACATATTGCTCTGAAACATTTTAAAACCCTAAAATCAGGTCTATGAATTGCTGCATATATACAAGAGGTATTTGCCAGCAGGTATATTTATAGAGTAAGAAAAATACCGTAACATATATACCTAATTTACAAATATTCCAACATTATAGAAATGATGCTGTTGCCTTTATGTAGGAAATGCTAGTTACAGAGGTTGGAAAATGAACGGCAATATGTAATTGAGCCCTTGCTAAAGGTATTCATCAAAAAAGGGAGACATTCTTGTTTGCACCTGTCCCCTACACTATCTGTTTTTCTTCCTCTCTCTGCTTCTGCTTCTACTGCGTCTGCTCCTTTCTCTGTGCTCCCCTTTACCCAACTTGTCCCCATAGCCCTCTTGACACTTTTTCTTCTCTCTGTGCACATCTGAGCTGGGGCTTCTGGTTTCATTTTTCCTGTGCCGCTCTTCACCAGGGCTTTGGCATGGACTTTTTCTTCTTTGCCTTTGCCTGGAACTGCTGTGACTTGTGCCAGGGCTTCTCCTGCTCCTCTCATCCACGCTTCGGCTTCTACTATCCCTGTCCTTTCCTTCAGTCTCTCTCTTGTTGGTGCTATGGTACCTGCTTTTGGACTTTCTTTCCCCCTCACAGGAGCTCCATTTGTTGTTCTCCGCAGAACTATCTTGCTTTGAAAGTCTGTACTTCTCCCTATCTTTGTCCTTGTTACCGTGACTACTGGAGAGATCTTCACAAAGTTTTTCCTTCCTGGTCTTCGCCTTTCCTTCTGAATCGGTGCTGCTGCTAGCCTCTGAAAACTTGTCTTTTCTTCTTTTCTTAGAAGACATCTTCTTTTGTGTTGCTTTATCTCTGCTGTCAGTCTCGCTATCGCTGCTGCTTCCTGAAGTCTCACTGGAGGATGAGGAAGAGGATCTCATCTTATGTTTCTTGTGTTTACTTTTGCTTTTTTTCTTTTGCTGCTTTTTCTTCTTTCTGTCTTTCTTTTTCTTTTTCTTCTCCAGACGATCCAACTTCCTTTCATTTTCAAAACAGAAGAGTAGCGCAATCAGACGCGTTAAGATATTCTAAATTACAAAGTCACTGTCTTTTAAAGTACACTACTTCTGATGACCTACACAGTACACATGCTATTTTCCATAAAAACATGCTGAATTCCTCTCCTCTTTCAGCAAAATATTATTTTTAAAATTCTAACCTGATGTTAACCATAGTAAGAATCCTCCTGTAATCCACAGCGGCTCCCTCAAAATGGGAGGAGAATGACTTTTATTTCTGTAATTTTAAAAAAGCTAAGTAAGATATGTCAGTTTTTGCCATGTAACTAGGAATAAATATCTTCAGCAGTGCTTTTTTTTCCTTGTCAGCTTGCTCTGGAGACTTTGGAAAATCATTGCTGCTTTTGCTTGTGCATTTTTATAAGAGATTTTTAAAATGAAAAAAAGCGCATTCACTTTCTATTAATGATGGAAACTGAGACTCTAAAGCCTACATCTCCGAGTTCTCCAGGAAAATAATATGAATACTTCCAATAACTTCTTCTGTCACAACTAGAAAACTACATTTCCTAGCCATAAGTACAATATTCCATCATGCACATGCCTTCACTGCTATTTGCTTTCACCTAGTTTTTATTTTGCTTTCTGTGTTTATTCTTCTTAAAAAATCAGTGACTGAACAGTGAAACTACTTTCAGTGTATTAAAAAAAAAATCTTTCAGACTAGTAAAATCTGAAGGACGCAAATATTTACTGAACTTCAACTTTCAAAATATAAAGTATAATTTCATTGTGTTGGGCCAGTAGAAGCTCAAACAAAATACCGTTTTAAATTACTCAAACAACATACACATTCCTTACTTAAAAGGAACATAAAATATGCCAATAGAGAATTATTTATTATATATGCAAATACTCTGTGTACCTGCCTACTCACATAGCTGCTTAGCCATTCACCTTTCTCCCCTCTTCCACTCCCCATATATAGAATGTCTTTTAACCTAAAAGCCCATTTTAACTACCGATACCTGCATGGGATCTACCAGGCAGTAGTTAACATTTTTCATTTTAAACATTTTCAGGTTACTTCAAGATAATGTTGCAAATTAACAGAGGAAAAAAACTCACATGACATATTAAATCAGTAGGACAGAAGCAAAGAATGAAAACCTCATTAACTTTTTATTCGAACTACAAAACCACGGGGAGCTCTCTCTGCTGGAGCAGCAAACTGCTAACTCTGATCCGAGAGCAGTGTGGGGCTAGGCCAGCCGTGGCCCTGGGGTGCAGCGTCAGGTTCAGTTTAGCCGCACAGGAGAAAACAACAAACTTTGCCAGGTTGTAAACCAACAAACAAGAACACAGAATTTTTGATCCTGGAAGAAGATGCTGTAAAAAATGGAGTGCAAAATAGGATTTTAAAATAGCAACTGACAGCATCTTCAGTGAACCAATTATTATTATTATTTCAGTATCCTGGTTAAATTGGAAACAAGCTCTAGTGCAAAGGCATCACAGCTAGATTAGAACAGCCCATTTAAAACAAAGCAAAACAACTGGATTAAAAAAACACTCTGCATAATGCCATTTGTGGTCAAGCGTGTGTTAAACTACGCTGATTTTCTTCTGTACTGACGGTGCTAAATTCTTCAGTAGCCTAGAAGAGTTACAGGGACAATCATGGAGTTAGAACTCCTGGCGATACAGATCCCCTCCATCAGGTATCACGCTTACCTTAGAAGTTTCTGTTTTTGTTTGGTTGACAGCGATTTTAAAAATTCAACTTCTGGATCATCATCTCCTTCACTTGCAACAAATTCCTAGGAAAATGTGGTAAGACATTAAGTTCTCATATACAAAAATAATATTTTCATTCACATTTCTATATTAAAAGTGATGCCAATACATACCTTATTTTTGCACAGGCACAAATATATTTGTATTACTAAGTCAGCTTAAGACTCTTTGGAGAGAGCAGCAAATTCTCTACAAAGCGAAGAAAAACCCCACGTTCTCTCAAAGCTAAGTAGGTGTTATAATGGGGGGTTATACAACAGGGGTTATTAGTAAGATATGAAAAAAATCACTGCTAGGGAAAGAAACATTTCTGAAACAGTTAATAAAAATGAGCCAATTTTGGAGCCTACACGATTCCCCAGGATAAGTCACTCCATTGTTACCATGCTTGGATGAATAGGTAAGATGCTAGTCCTGCTCGAACCCAGAGTAATTTAAGCAAATTACTTTTCTGTCTCGGTTTAGTCATTAGGAAAATGGGTATTAATACATCTACCTCACTGTTGTGTTATTAGTCTTTAAATGTTCATAAAGTGTTCCAGCAATGCAAAATACTGTAATCACATAATCTACATACAGTATTGCAATCAGCAAAGCATAGCTACTTTGAAGACTCTGAATTCTTCAATTTATGTGCATTTGGTACACTACAGTTCTCCACTGTGATGTTCTTAATTTTAGCCACACTCAGAAGGGGAAAGAAGAAATAAAGATTAAAAGGCTCTTCCAAAAAAACCCCACCATACCAAACATACTGGTATCACTGTGATTCATTTAGCAGTGCCCACGTGCTCCATTTTTCTGGGATACACAGCTTTTTTAAATGCAAAGGCACATCTATCTGTGGAGACTCAATGAATTGTTGATTTCCTCAAGATATCAAGACCAGCTGAGGGCCGTCATCCCCTCTTTGCTAGTGGTTTGACTATCCTGCCATATGAAGAACGGCTATTTCATGGTGGCTCACTCAAGGAGTGTATACACATTTTCCCTTTACCTTTTTATTAAAGCACCTCAATTAGAAATGTACCTTGTGCAGTCTAAGTAAAAACAATTCAACATTTTCACTCCCAGAAATAATAGATGTAACAATAGTCAATCAAGTAAAAAAAAGTCTTCAGCTATAGCATTCCTGGCAGTAATTATTTGTGCATGCTTCCTCAAGCTTCATCCAAAGGCTAGGCACTGCATCAGAAGTATGTGGCAAAACCCCTAACCATCCCCTTCATGAAAAATTCAATTTCTAGTCACCCAGAGGAGGGATTTAATTTATTATATGCGGTTTTAAAAGAAGTAATTTATGATTCACTGTTCTGACTGAAACAAAGCTTGGAAAACAGCAAGTTTTTTGGCAGTTTTCTACTGGTATAGCTATTCAGCTTTCCTACGGATATGCATATTTGGAAACATTAAGTAGCAATTCACAAGCAATCACATTTAGATTTGTAGACATTTTCAGCTTACTGGTAAAAAGATCATTACCTGTGATGGATCATTTGCGGTCAAGTTTCTCCCCAGCACATTCCGTTTCAGTGCAAACCCACTGTTTCTCATCTCCGCTATTAGCTCCGAGGGGTGCATTGATGGCCCTGTTCACAAAAATCACAGTTTGAATGTATCATTTATATCTCTCTACCTTTTTTGGACTCCACAGTAGGAATTCAGTTGAAGCTTTGTTAAGTAAAATCACAGCTAAATCAACTCAATAATCTTCTGCTGAGCAAATAATCAGATATGATTTTCTAAAACAGCAGTCTGGAGATTCAGAATAGAAAATAATTGCATTTTTCTTTAAGTACAAGGGGATTCTCTTATGTAACTTTGTCATGTTGAAAACAAGATATTTAGGTAAGTCTAGTAATATATTTTTATTAGAATAACAAAGCACAGGAAATCTAAAGTAAGCACATTAAGTAAGAAAGACTTTTAGGTGCCTCCTCTACCTTAAAGCAATCACTTCTAATTTGTCACTAATAAGGCTTTTTTCATAATGACACAAATTTTTGAACTTAAATGTAAAAAGTAACCAGAAAGAAACTTGATATACATATGGAAAATAAATGAATACATGAAAAAATTATCCATGTCCTTACTTATTCCATGGACCCCCAGACATGCCAGGTCTCTAGGCTGTTATCTTCTCAGAGATTTATCAGCTTAAAAAATACGCTACATATTGCATTAGAGTAGGCGTTAGGGATTAGGCATGTTATCTTTCTTTGCAAACATCTAACAAGGAGTAAAATACTGGATGTATTCTCAATCATGGAGACTTGACTGCATAATTTATAAACTCTGTAACTCACTCTTCTGCTTTGATTGAATACCTGTGATCATCAAAACCTCACGTACTTGTCTGATTAGGTACTCTTCCTTCACCCTAAACACACACTCTTTTGTTAGGTCACTTTCAGTAAATTCCCTTACCCGCTCATTCACTAACCTTACTGCCAATGAATTAGCACGACTGTATAAGGTAAATCTAAATTGGAAGGAATGTAAACCAGAGCGCGGAGCACACGATTACTATTACTTCCGTAAACCAACTGTAAATGCTAAGAGTAACTAGTCCTATGACACCTACTGATCCTGCTTTGTGGTTTTAAGAGTTTCTTAGTTGCAGAGATGGACAAAAACTCACAGATTTTTAACACAGAAAAGTATGGAAAGCAAGGGAAGGTTTTTACTACAGAAAATATATGGAAAGTAAAATAGCACTTTCTCAAAAAATGTCAGCTTTAACTTCTTAGTTTTCCTGTATAATACACTACTTATAGAAACAAACAGGCCTATGGGTAAAGCAGGAAGGAAGAAGATAAAACTTCGAACATAGTTTAAGGAGCCCTTGCATTACTGACTTTCTCCTCACAAGTTCCTTATTTTGCTAGGCTAAAGAATTTTCTAAGGAGATACCTTTTAGACTTTCCTTGAGTTTACATTTCTATTAAGTAGGGGGTTATTCCTGCCACCCCATACATTTTATCAAAACTGTTTTTTCTTTTTAGGTGTTACAGTGTAATGTAAGCTCACTGATAGTTAATGAATGTATACGGGCTTCAGCGTCTACATTTTTGCTTATTTCAAATTTAAAACCTTGCTCTGCTTGCTGAAATCTACTCTGGCTGGAATGCAGAACGACATGACACGGAAACCTAACAACAGAATTTGGTACCAGCTGATTTGAAGGGCCCACATAAACCAGCTGTATAATTCAGTCAAATACCCTGTATGAGGAAGCGGAATAGAGACAAAGTGTAGAGTCACAAAAGAAGATTTCACCACACCAAAGAAACCAAAACATGACGAGACTGATGCCTGGAATCCCCCTGTTATTCAAAGGCAGTGAGAACCACTGCCTAAAAAAGTAGCCTACCTGACTTACCAGCTATTTCCCCTCCAGTGTCTCAGCATTGTACACATTTTGATGTGTATTACATACCTAATCTCTCATCAGCATGATTAGATAAATAGAGGAATACAACTTGTCCAAATCTATACAGGAGATTTGCAAAAGAACAAAGACACAAGTCCTAACTTTGTGGTTCCAAACGAGGACTATGGGCAGAATCGAGACCAGAGAGGCATGAAGGCGTATCGGCCTTCAAAAGCACAGTTCAGAATTATTTTCTAGAAACAAACCTTTCAGGCATTCTTTGTGCATAACACTCGAAAGAGGCAAGCAAAATCATTTCCCCTTTTACATAAAAAGCTTATAATGAATGCACAATACTACTGATATTTGTGCGTTCATGCCCAATGGATGTCAGTTGTGCTGTAACACACAGATGAATACAAGTGAACAAGAGACCTGTCAGAGCGGCTGCTCAAGCTGGGATCCAACACAAAACCACACGCAAACTTCTGAGTTTGCTTCCATACGCTTTTCAGAGGTGAAATCAGCTCTAGGTTTAAAAAATAAAATCACAGGTAAGCTTAGAAGGAAAGCAAGCCAGACTAAAAAATAAATCTGTATGAATTCTGTTTCCTTGTTTATTAACGACACTGGCATGCATAGCTCCATCTACAATTTTTTAATCCCAGCACAGCATTACCGTGACAAGGTCAGTTAACAAGTCACTGTTATATGTGTTTTGTGGATGTATACAAGTAACATCAAACGCATCTACAGAACCTTCAAGCTAAAGTGGTTTATAAAATAAATTATTCCTGTTCTGGTCTTACTAATTGTGAAGGAAACAGTAATTCAGGTTCAGCCTAGCATGGGAGGAGATGCAAGAATCTCCACGAAGCTTTATTACGTACATTATTTTCACTGTTTCTGAATGGTTTAGAAAACACTAAGAAATGAGATTCAGAAAATAAACCAACCCCACAAATGAAAGTAGAGTCAAAACCCAGTCCTGTTTCACAGGCCTTCTGTGTGCAGACCCCAGCCAGGTATGACACAAGCACGCTGTCCCCTATGGTTGATCATGGAGGACTGTCCTGCAGCATGTGATCTTTGCAGTTTAAAAAAAAAATAATGTTTTTGAGGATGACACAGGTGAACCTGCTCGCACTTTTTTCCTGGACAGATGATGCCACTGAGCTTCTCAGAAGTTCTGCTGCCCAGTGACAGCAAGACTGCGTTGCTACCGCTGTTCAGGTAGCAATGCTCGAACACAACAGGGAGAAAACAGTATCTGATCTGGGAAGTCTAAAGAGACTGTTTTCTATCTGGTTACAAGCCCAGGCCAAGAAGTTCAGTTATGACATTATATTTGACAATGGCTGCACAGCTTCATAGGAAACCTCTATCAGAAAATGTTTATTCTCATAATTAAACTCCTTTGCTTGGAATCAAAGGAATTAAATGCTCGGTGACTGTCTCTTCCCATCCATGCCTCAACAGATGGCATTTGATTCATACTTTAATGATTTTGATAAGCAGATCTGATTTTCTTTGAAATATCAGTGACAGTTTGAGGTCTCCCAGGATTCCCTTGCACAGCTATTTTATGCAACAGCACTGAGGGCTGGATGCCTAAACGTGTGAGCAATCACATTCCCACACTATAAAATTAAGTAAGGGATTTCTCTGGCTTATACAAACAAGGGAGACAAAAAACTGTTAAAGAAACACCAAACACTGAACCTCACTTAACAGAGGTTTGAATAACTCAACTTCTCAGGCGTGTCCATTGCTTCCTTATTTAGGATCGAAAGCTTAAATCTTGGAGCCACCAGTGTACTGGCTGGTAGAGGACCGCCTCCTTCATTTGGGGTAAACTTGACTGTGGAGTCCTGCTTGCTGGAGATGCGACTATGCCCAGTGTGATCAGACCTGGTTTGCCTGGGAAGCCAAAGAGGTAAATCTTTTCAGCCTGTCTTTGGCTTATGACTACATTTCTGACATCATCCTCCAAGATCTTCACACAAAACGGCACTAAGTATATCCGACAGCCATGTATCTTTACCTGGTTATGTTCCAGTTAAGTCATCAACTGTGAAACAGAGGGTTAGATTGAGCTGAGAGGCTCTCGGTTAAAATCTTCGGAACTCATGTTAGCCAAGTATTCTTGAACAGCATTTATCAACTTGCAAAGAATCACTCCTACATCAGGCACAGACAAATACTTTGTGTACTATGAAAACTGATGTCCTCATACATGCTTTCCTTAAGGACTTGTGAGACAGTCTGCAAAGAAGCTACCTGCATGATCTCAAGCAGGTGAAAACATCTAGAGATGACATTATGCCACAAGTTGACAGAATGTTAGATACAGGAATCCTGTAAAAATAGCTGATTGCTGCAACTTCTAACAACTAGTCTCTCAGCATTCATCCATCATCAGACTAAAAATAAGTTCAGCTCCAGCGTTTCATCATCTGTTTCTTATTCTTTCTGAAACAAGTCAAATACAGTACCTTGCTATTTTTGAATATGACTGTCAAGCTTATTTTCTGGAATTTACATTTTGCTAGGGAAAAAAAGAAAAGAAAAAGCCTTTAAAACTTTTTCAGATGACACTTGTTTTAAACTAAAACATTTATCTGCTTTAAAATTAATTCATAGTCTCGGAAAAGCTTTTTATCATATAGTGGAATTAATTGCATGCTGATCTCATACTTATTTTTGTGCATTAAGACAACTGACAACTTAAGTTTTTTACAGCTGCAGGTACTTAAAATTATATTAAGGGCTTGCACAAAAGAGGCTCCATAGTTAAAGACCCACTAAAGGATTTTTAAAACATTTTTTCACGGTCTTTGTAATTCTCAAGAAATAGTGTTGTCAAGCAAATAGACTGCAGTTTCTTCCTGCTTTTTACTTCCCACAGAAGTTCTTGCTGCATTAATTCTGTTATCTTCTGTATAAAATACTATTTAAGGAAAAAAAAAATCCTGATAGCTCAGTTGACTCAGAGTTGGGGCACACAGTCTAGAAACTCAAACCATCCAATGAAGTGTGAAAAGAAGGATTTTAGTCTTCACAAAGTAGAACCTGAGTGCAACCTTATTGACAGCTGTTGGTGCACCTTTATAATATTCATACAACTAAATAAACAGAAGAGGTGTAAACAGAGTTCTTCTGAGGCCTATATAAGCATCAATTATACCGGACTGCAGAAGCATATCATACTAGGATTTCTACAACATATTGTCAATTTGCTTTTTTATAACAAAGGGCACTCCAATTTCTTACCACACTTAACTGAGATGAATTTAACAGAATCAGTTCTGCTTCTATTAAACAACTGGGGGGAAATATAATTCTGGATTTCAATTACTAAAATGCCTCACTTGCAGCAAGCTCTCCCACCCCACACTACTAGCCCCACTCCCGGCCCAGAAACAAGAGGAACGTATAGCTGTAATTCATTGTCAATTTTGTCCTGCACTTCTCTCCAAGCTACAAACGCAGAGTGTAGGTGACACTGTTGTTGCCAGAACGCTTCCTCTAAGAGGCGCGCGCACAGGACTCCTCTTAGGAGAACAATGCTAGCTGTAACACACCATCTAGCAGGCCTCCATTAAAGTGTCTAAAGCGCATTTTTCAAATTATCCCTTATTAGAGAACAGTATGCTAAAACTTCTTTTCATAACGACTGTGATGAAATACCACTTCTTCTGCAACAGCTTCAGTAAGCACAGACCACACTGTTAGGATCGCCACTGTCACCAAAAATAGCAGTTTTACTTCCATCTGCTTGTGATGCATTGTCTTGACAGTATCTGCTCAATTTATTGACACTGCTGTCACCGCTGCAGATGAGCAAACTGAATTATCTTTGCAATCAATTAAGTTTTAAATGGATTTTTATTGTGGAATACGTACAGAAAGCAAGGAGATAAGAAGCAGTAAGACTGTAACCACCATTCCTACCTGTGGCAGGGGAAATTCCAGAAACCAGTTGTACTTAGTGGCTGCAGTTACGTACTGTTACGAAACGAAGTAGACTACTTAAAAATTATCGAAAAAGGCAGTAGATGCTGCTTGGTGTCATTTTAATTACATTTTTTTAAACCTTTATTTTAACTAATGCTCATTTTGTGTATCATCAAAACAGAGTATTTAGAATAGGACTTTTCTAGAGCTTTCTCTTCCTCAGAATGCGTTCTGGTGTGGGACATTGTTTAGTTTACAGATGCGATCATTTTAATTTAAAACTATCACCATTATCATACCATCAGACTTCTCCTAACTCAGTAACAGAGAGATAATTTTCATGAACGCAAATACAAAGAAAGAGCGCACTGGCATATCTGCTACCAATTTGTCAGTACACGTCACATTCCATATGCTCCACTCTACGACGTTTAAAAATTGATTTATGAATCAAAGATAGGATACTTTCAAGGCTTATCCTTTATCACCACATAATTTTTGTTAACAAAGTAGGCCTAGAGCATATTGTCTTCGTTCTGTCCTACACGCAGTTCGGACAACACAAGGCTCACCCAAACTGAAATTTTATTTTCTAAGGAACAGTGATACTAAAGCTATGCTCTACTGTGGAAAAATAAACAAACAAATAAATAAATACTCCAGGGAGTATGCAAACAGCTCTTTCACATCAACTAGGTTTTAGAAAACTATTCTGCTGGTGGGTTTTAGTTTAGCACACAATCACATGAAGGATGAATATACTCTGAATTCACAACGCTGCCTTCTCTGAGTGGTAGCAAAGGCGTAACATGACACAAGGCTTTTTAGGCTTTGCTTTAAAAGAGAAACTAACTTTAAAATTAGCATAGACAGTTTCGTCAATACATCCATATACTTTTTCTGGTGCGCTTCACAGTTTCATATGTAGTTTGTTTTTTTTTTTTTCATATGGCTTAAGAGGAAACTGAAGAAAAATGGAAAAAAATTACAGACAGCCTAACAACACTGTCTCCCTCTCTGGAGAGACTCAAAACCTGTCTGGATGCAGTCCTGTGCAGCCTGCTCCAGGTGACCCTGCTTTGGCAGGGGGGTTGGACTAGATGATCCTCGAGGTCCCTCCCAACCCCTGCCATTCTGTGATTCTGTATTGTCTGTGAACTTTTATTGCAGTTGTGACAGAGGTAACAGTAGACACTTATTTATCTAAAGGGCAAAGAGCTATTATCAAAATTATGTGATCATGATCCTGGTCATGAAGAACGTAGCAAATTTATGCTGCCTCCACTAATTCAGAATGGACCATTTTTTACTGATAATTTTTCCACCTATTTCCAAGACAACTGCATTCAGACCATATTTACACTTCATGACAACTGTTGAAGTTGGCATTGAGAAAAATCAATGAATAAAAAACCTCCAGCTTTTAATCAGCTCTGCTTCAGAGGGTCTGCAGTTGAACTGAACTTAACACTTCAGCACAGAATTTCAGTATACTTTGACATGCTTTTGTCATAGGGTATTTCAGAGAAACCTGAGTTTCCTTTTTACCTTTAATGAGTAGTAAAAACCATTTAACATTATCAAACTGCTATAAGAATCCATATTTATTGCTTATGTGCCAATCACAAGCCTCCTAACAGAAATCTGTATTTTCTGCATTCACACCAAATACAGAGGCTTCTGAAACATAAATGGAGGATTATTCTAAAACATGACAGTTCTCAAACTATGTGAAGATTTAGTTAAGGTTCCTACTGTTCACAATCAGAGGTGTCAGCTGCAGATCATAAAGGAAGGTTTCACACACTGTATGTTTCTACAGGTGACCACTTATATAAATATTCACAGTTAACATATTCAAATACCTTTTCTTTGCTATTACAAGTTCAAGAGAACACTTAACTAAATTCCTGCATTCCTGATACAATGCAGATTTTCATCTGTTGGGAAACAAAAAAGGACCGTATTTGTCACTGAAAAAATGCAGTGAGATACAGACATAACATAAACCTAGATTTCCTTCTTTGCTGTCTCCATATGACCGATAACAGTGATCGCTATGGACAGGAATTTCACTCAAAAGCTAAAGATCAGTTGAACACACTAAGTGATTGATGGAAACCACAACCACAAATAGTTTACGGGTACTCAGGCAATGGAAAGAGAGGGCACAAACTCTAGGAGCTGATAATGAGTTTTTAGAAGGCTACATTTGCATAAATGTACCTAGAATTCTTTACCTTGGTTGACTATAAGACACTAGATACATATACATGTTGTTCCATTAAATTTTTTACCATTATTTGCCTGAATTTCCCACAACATACTAACCACTTTACACTACTCTCTCTCTTCTCAGTGATTTCACTGGATGGATCACCTGTGGAGCCAGTCGGCTGTAAAATATTTGAAGCAGTCCACAGCAGCAAAGGATGCCCAGCACCCTCCAGGCTCAGGTTTCATAGGCCAAGAGCACAACAACCATTTTTAATCTCAGCATCCTACTTCCTCTAACTACACCACTCATAAAATTACCTCCCCGTTTGAGACACTAGCCTTATTTCATAAGGTAGCAATACCTTTCTTCATAAGATAGTAATAGATTCCTAGCACGTTGTTTGTTCTAAAAACATATGATAAAAGTTGTAAGCATTTAAGCTCTCTCAGCTTTTTGGCAGTCCTCCTGCCTCTGCCCTCACTGAGCATGACAGATTGCTTGTGGGGCACGGGGGGAGGGGGGGTGGGGAGGGGGAGGTATTTAGTTTGTCCCAACTTCACCTGACCAAGAAAGCTGCAGGCAATTTTGAAGCGAAATAACAGTATTACTTCAAAACATTTTGCACAGAAAACCTGCTACTATCTGTTTCTAATAAAGCCAAAGGCTTTTCGGGCTTCACAAACAAAGCACCAAAAAGAACAAAAAAATCAACAGATGCTGCTGGTTAATGACAGAAAAGCTCTGTACAAACAGACAAACTTGTAGATGCTAGTGACCTGGTTTTTTTGCTGGTATATATTATGCATTTTACACATGTGTATATACACAGTGGCACATAAAGTCAGAATCACAATTGATATTTTCATCTTGTCTGAACTTTGAAAGTTAGGATTTTGTCAGTAAAAACCCCTGCAAATCAGTTTAGCCCAAAGAAGCATTTTGATTGCCTAATTTAGCTTTGTAAAGGAGAAGTAAATCTTATAAGTTGGTCCCCGTAAGCCTCACAGCTGGAACATTCTAACACTACTTTGCAGTTTCCAGTGATCAAAGTAAGTTACTTTATATCTAAAACGAAGAATTTCATAATGGAAATAATGCAACACCAGGGGGTGCAGTTATCATGAAATAATTACACTCCTGGGAGATAACAGACAAGGCTGTACCCCAGGGGTGTGATTATCCCATGATAACCACATCCACTGAAATTGCCTTATTGCAAAAATAATCTCTATTCACTGGTGAGATATTATTCAATAGGCGCTTTTTTAATGGTAAGATTATTATTTTTTTTGTATGAATTACCAGCTAGATTAGTAAAATGGTCCCAGAAGCAAAATAACCAAGCTACCATGCCTAAGTTAAGGTACTGATTGTAATTATTCTTGTTTGCTGGAGCGCTGCCGTGCGTGTCAGATCTTGAGAGACGGCAGTCTTTTCTCACAGAACACAGTTCTGTGCCACAGACATGCTTCCTCCCTGCAGCAGTGCCACCGGAGGAAACCGAAGTCCATGACTGGCCTTTGCATACAAGATAGTCAACACTGAATCCAAAACTGCCATTGCCAATCAGTTTGTGTGCAGAGAGGAAGATTACAGTGCAGTCTTCACGTAAGATTCAAAGACAAGTATCCTTCTGTTGAACTAAGAGAATCACAGCTTATAGAATTTAGGGGGAAACAAGCCTATATTGGTGGTTATGACGTGAAAAAAATTACACATAGGCAATCAATAGCTCTTCTTTTTCCCCACAGAGAAACAGAGCAAGAACTTTAGATAACGCAACTACATCAGACACGGGCGTTTAATTCATTTTAACTCCAACATTTCCTCTGAGGTTGAAACAATAGTCTGAGCCCAAATAAGGTATTTTGTTTGGCTCTCTTCCTGAAGGAGGAAAAAAATGGAACAAAAAAACCTGAACTTGTATCAAGCACTCTTGAGTATTTTCTTTGTGTGTTGAGATACATCATTTATACAGTGTCAAAGGGAACAACAATGACAATCAAAAGTCAAGTGTATACTTCTCAAATATCTGAAGAACAAAGCAGGATTTTGTTGTTGTTGTTGAAGCACCTTCTAATAGCTGACTACTCTGGAAAATTTCTGTCAACAAAATATCAAGAAAGGCTGAAATGCAACACCTTTGCTTTTTGGTGAAACACACTATGCAGCACTAATTCATCGTCCTGTTCACGTGCCATTTCTTGCCCTTCAGCATGTCCTACTCATATGGACAAAATGGATTCCGCCTTACTTAAGACTCCTTATTTGATGAAAAAAAAGTTTAAATCCTACTGAAAATCACCAGTTTGGGTATTTAAAAGAAATCTACACTATCCCCAGGGCTTTTCTTAAACTGAACTCACCTTTGAAGGCCCAGTTTTTGGAGGAAGAAAGGGAAGGATGGGGAAATGCGACTCTTGCGGTTTTTAACTCAGTAATTTGGTTATCCTCATAAAACAACATTTTCACCCTTGTTTTCTGTGAAAAGCTTTTGCTTTCGATCAAGGAGAAAGATGAAAATGCCCCTCTAATTAGGTAAGTGCCAATTCTTTATACATGCATAAAGATTTGTTAGCAATACTGTACCTAGCACTGTTTGTACTGGTTTTGGCTGGGATAGAGTTACTTGTCTTCACAGTAGATTGTATGGGGCTACGCTTTGGGTTTGTGACCAAATGAGCGTTGACACCAGAGGGACGTTTTAGCTCTTGCTGAGCAGTGCTTGCACGGCACCAAGGCCTTCTCTGCTTCTCAGGCTGCTCTGCCAGCGAGCGGGATGGGAGTGCAGGAGGAGCTGGGAGGGGACACGGCTGGACAGCCAGCTGACCCAGGGGATGTTCCAGAGCATGCGACGTTGTGCTCAGCAACGAAAGCTGGGGAAGGAGGAAGGCGGATGTTCGGAGCTAGGGAGTTTGTCTTCCCAAGCTACCATTACGCATGATGAAGACCCGCTCTCCTGGAGATGGCTGAACATCTGCCTGCTGACGGGAAGCAGTGAATGAATCCTTATTTTGCTTTGCTTGTGCACACAGCTTCTGCTTTACTTATTAAACCGTCTTTATCTCAACCCACGAGTTTTCTCACTTTCACCCTTCCGATTCTCTCCCCCATCGCACAGGTGGGGAGTGAGCAAGGGGCCGTGAGGGGCTGAGCTGCCTACCTGGGCTAAACCACTCTGTTCCCATTCCAGGTTAATTAACTCTGTTCAGTAACGTTCCCGAGAGCAGTCACCCTTCCACACCAGTGGCTTTTAAAGACTTCAAAGCTATCACATGATGGAATTCAGTCATGAGTCTAATTAATATATAATAAACTGCTCCTGTGGTTCCTAAACTTGTACGTACGAGATGTTTAAGTCCTTTAGAGCAGAGCATCCGACGTTTCTACCATTACTGTTCTGCGGACAGAAACACATTTGGGTCAATGCACGAAGACAGCAGCAAACAAATCCAAGTCATCCGTTTCCTGTGTGTCAAGCGTGCTTCTCTACAGCAGAAGAACAACAAGGTTCGGAAGAACAAGGCCTGTTCAAAGTCTCCTACAGGGACGTCAGACCCTTTCTTAAAAGCTACTTCTGCAGAAATCACCGACGCCAACATCCTCAGAACATCAGACTCAGAATCACGAGGCCAAGCGTTCCCCAGCACCGATTGCTTAGAGATTCGGCACCAGCCAGGATGCAGTGCAGTACACGGACCAGCGGTGTCCAGCACTCTGCTGGTGCAGGGCACGCTCTAACGACGGAGCGTATTCTCAAAGGTTGAAGAACTCTAACCTAGCTTTAGGCGGTGTAACCACCACACACTGCCTAGAAAAAAGTTATTCAGTTCAGTTTGCAAGAAAAGGATGCGAGATCATCTTTTATTAGGATTCAAAGACTACAAATGACAGGAAATAAAGTGCTACTAATAGAAATCTTTTCAAAGACCTTATTAAAAATTTCCAAAGATTTGCTCTTTATTTTAAAGAAAGCTTCAATGACTTCAATGACTTCTAGCCTACTTCTGGTCCTTCTAATACAATTAATTTCATAAACTAATTGGAGTCCTGGTATATTGACTACTGTACTAAAATTTTATTCTGATTTCACCTTTATTCCTTATTATAGCTGTATTTCTCAGATGTACCCTTTCATTTATGAGATAATATTTGTATTACAATTTCCTGACACACAAGCTAGGAACAAGATTTCAAAGATGACTTTCTACATATAGGATTACTTCCTAACCTTTAAAAGTATTATCAGCTCTAATAATTTAGCCCAACATTTTGTAAGTCTTTCTTGAGAGCTGGTTGCAGATTTTACACATTTATCTATTAAAAGAACCCGTAAAATCAATTAAATACACATTCCAGATGTGCCGTATACTCTAAGCAATCACTCCCTATTCACTGCTCTCCTCAGAGGTGCCTGCTTTCTTCTACATTCTAGAAACGAACAGACAGCTTCTGAAAATTGTTCTTTGAAGTTCAGACCTTAGAAGCCAAGTGGTTTTGTACTTACTCTTTTTTTGGTGCTGACAATCACAATAAATGAAAACTCTGGACTATTTACATGGGTTTGCTTACCAGTTTTCTAAGCATGAGGAGACGCTTGTTTGTGACAAATGGCAGGGGGTGCGTGTGGAGCAAATCAAGTGCTTTTGGCTTTTTTTAAAACCTAATCATCAGTTTGTGAAACATAAAGTCTTCACAAAAGATGGTACTATAAAAAGTCTCGGTCCCTCACAAAGCAGTATTTTCTGCAGTTTTAGCCAATCTAAATAAGAACAGTGTGACAACGGACATTTTTGCAGTACGATAAAATAATCAGAAAATAATTAGAAATTTAGTCTAGAGACATAAAAGCAGCTTAGGAGTGCATGCAATTACTAATAAAGCAAAGCAAGAAGACGCAGAGCTTGAGGAGATCTGTTGTACAGAGGAACAGAAGGTTCTTAGAGGTGGATACCAATTCAGCATTAGGGCTAGTATCAAAGCATTAAGCAGCAGTAATGAGAGGAAACAAAGAGCAGTGAAGAGAAATGGTCAAGATAAGATTATATTGCTGGGGGGTGTTGATCAGAACATGACAGAATTTGTTTTTAATGTCGCGGTGTCTCGCTAGAAAATGTTAAACACTGTTTTACCCTCAGTGTAGGTTAATTTTACAGAGCTAATTGCAGATCTGCACCACTGTAACAACTGCGTGGCACTCCCAGCAATGCAAAGACAGCTACTTACTCCCATCCCAGACAACACAGCACTGGTGCCAGCATTGTTAAAAAAAAAAAAAAAAAATTTTTTTTTTTAACATGCTATGTAAGCTTAAACACATCACATGGATGAATTATGAGTCTTAAGAGAATCAGTGAATTCAATAACTTGTATCCTTACTTAACTGTAGTGCTTCATTTACATATATGGAACTTCCAGAAGTTGTTAAAGGAGCGTAATTTAGCTTGTTATTAAATCAGACGAAATTTTAGAAAAGTTGATGAAAGGATTCTATTCCTGAGGTTAGAAAAAGCAGACAACCTTTTATCTGATGATCTAATTAATGATATTACCGCTTCCTATAAGCCTTATATCTGCTACCTAATCAAGAACTTAAAATTATTTTAAACTTTACCTACAGTGTTTTTACATATAGTTTCCCTGAAAGAAAGAGCAAGTAGCAGTATCATTACAGCTGACTATTCAAATCCAGGAACAGCATTTTACAAATTATATATACAAACCCTGATCTGTCGCCCACCCCTACTCCCTGACATTCTTCCTCGGCCTATAAAAGTCTATGCTCAGCATGGCACGCTGTCTTCTAAATTCCAGAGTTGAAAATGAGAGGGCACTGGCATAGTCTGAAAACATCCAAGTAGTTTTATAGCACTTTCCTTTGTGCAAAAATTCACTGTATGTGCTGAATCCCTCTCTTCAAGCTTAGAAAGACGGTTTGGAAAGCTACCCGGAGAACATCTCTGTGACTAGGAAACACCCATTGTAGTCAAACATTGCCTACACCGAGATAGTCCGTTCACTCGGGTTTGAAACAAGCATTTAGGCTCATATTGACACTGCAAAGTGTCTGCATTACACGCTTACGAATAACGAGCAGTCCGTTTTCATGTTTGTGCAAGCATGTACAAATACTTTCTGCTTTCCCAGGCAAACTCCTAAAATTTACCCACATTATTTGAACTGGGGGCAGGGGAAAGCGAGTTCTGCAGCACAGAAGCGTACCTGACATATAAGAGCTGCATAATATAATTCTACCACCACCAAATACTGCAAGTACAATTTCTTCTCAGGCAAGAAAATGATTTAATGTTATAACCCACTGAACAGAAAGGCTGAGAGTGTCAACCACGGGATGGCTAATACAATGGTATAATCATTAGACAGTGCTTAAAAGCAGAGGAGTGCAAGAGGCACTATTTTCCTTTAACTTGTCTTCCAGGACTCATCTCATAGAAATGATATATCTAGGTGATCTAATTCCGAAAAGCAAGATTGTTGGTAGGCTAAATATGTAATAAAACTAAGGGCTACTACATAAAATAGATAACACCTGGTTTTCTTCTATCTTTCCTCAGGTTATCATGGGCAGCTGTAACGGTATCCCCGCAAAACTGAATACACAGCACGGCACATGATCTTAAAGCGCAGCACCGCACGTCTGAAGACTCACCCGTGTTACCAGGTGTTTCTTTAACGTGCCACATTTTTAAGGATATTAAAAGTGTTACAAACTTGGCTCAACTTACTGAAAACAAAGTATTGTAGGCAAAAAAATATTCAACTTGAATGTTTATATTCGCTTCTTTAAACCTCATCCAACAAAAATGCTGTGTGACTTCAAGTAACAGGGAAGCTAATAGAGGAAAAAAAGTTCAGGAAGCAACAAGCAGCCAGCTGAAAGGAAACCAGGCATTTGGATATCTAGGTTTCAATTGCTTGTCCACTTACAGAAGCACAACTACATACATAAAAAACCCCAAACCTCTCCTTTTTTCCAAGTGATCGACAAAGATATACTGATATATTCCAGCTTTTCCAAGCAATTTGCCTGAATCTGAACTGCGACAGTCTTCAACAATCTATTACATTAATTTTTTTTTGGTGACACAAATACTGTCATTCTGGTATAAACAATCTCAATGCAGCTTCTGAATTTTTGCCACAGATAGAATCAAAGCAACAGTCATTATGGTATCTTTTTAAAATTTGTTACCAATTAGAAAATTAGGTCCCCGTCATTTGAAATAATTAACTTGACATAGTGGATCCTACATTTGGAATAAAGAAGCATTTTCCCCATTTCACCAACTTTTGAAATATGATGAACTTAAACCTTCTAAAACTAAAACTGATGAGTTCCCCCAAAACTCCTAACCAGCACCTTTAAAAGGCATTCACTGCCTACCTGAACCATCGCTGGAGACTGAACTGGCGTTAATTCCTGAAAGGCCAAACAAGGGACATTCTCGATCAGTGTTTACATGGCCCCACTTGTGGCATTTAATACACCTCACATTCCGCACCTAAAAGGAAAAAAAAAAAATTGACATAATTTCGTTAACAATACAGTTTACCATTTACAGAAATGTCTATGTTATTAGGCATAAGAGAAGCTTTTAAACTCACTGAGAAACAGACGATAAAATTAAGAGAGTCCATGTGAATGTTCTGCAGTTAGATAATATTTGAAATATACCCAAGACATCCACAGAGTGAAATTTATGTAACTTGCCTGGATACCAAATGGCTGATCTCTGATATTCATATCATCCTTAGCATATCTGTCACACAAACACAAAGGAAAGAAAAGACTCAATCCACTATTTTTTTTAAAACCATCACATACAAAACTACCTTTCATCGTGAAGTGTGTATACATTTCAGAGATATACTTCCAGTAAACATTAGTTTTAACGTGTTGTAAAATATGGATGTAAAATTCAGACAAAAACTAAGTTGATCAAGGAAACAGTTCCAGGTTTATAGGTTTTACTAATTAACTGCCAGGACATGACAGGATTACACAAATGACCTGCTCAAAAAGAAGGGAGGGAATAAAAAAAAAAGAAAAAAAAAAAAAAAAGAAGGTATGAAAGGTAAGAATTAAAAAAAAATTATTCATATAAAATCCAGACATCTTACTTTTCTCGAGGGGCGACTTTTTGCCATTCAAATTTGTATTCAGTCTCTCCTTCTTGCTATAAAACAGAAAACATGGTAAGTTTGATTTTTTTTTTTAATACATTTTAAGTAAGTGGGAAGAAAACATACAGAAATGGTGTAATGAAATACCTCTTTAGTTTCCTCTTCAAATTTTCAGAAATCATGGAAAGAAAAGAAAGGACACATTAATTATACATGTAAAATTCAGCCGGTCTCTAAGCTGAAGACAAAACATTTTATGGCTGATACTAACACAATAGTGCAAACACTCAGAAAGTAACATTACTTAAATAGAGCACACATATAAATAACCAGCCTCTAGTATATGGTTACAAATCCTGTAATGGAATAATTTTATAAAACGATATTGATTTGATACACAAATACAAAAAATTATAAACTTTTTTTGCAAAAGTAGCAACAATACTTCATTTTATAATCTAAAAAAAAAAGATTTTTCAGCAAAAGTCACCAGTTTAAAACTGCATTTGCTCTAAGCTTAAAAGCTCTTAATCACTTAAATAATTGCGAAGTTTGCTTTACAAGAACGAGCCTATCCAAGCATTTCCAAGGGTTTCTGCACAAACAGGAAAGACACATTTTAAAGCGAACATGTTTTATTTTACAGGGAATACGTTTTCTTAGTTCTGCACTTACATCCAGATTTTGCTAAAATTAAGTGACTGATATGAGCATCTACCAGGTACTTGGCAACTTCCATTTAGGAATCTACTAAATGCAGTCACAGTCAGATCCACCAGAGTCAGGTCAGCCAGCACTTCTGACTACAGAATCTCAGTATTTGTTACTTGTAAAACTTCCAGTATTCCACTTCTTGCTTTGATATTTCTTACACTTGACATGCGTCAAGCTGAATTACGGGCAGAACTTTTAAGCAAAAGTGACCCTGCTATTTTTAAAAAGGTCAAAACACAGGTTTGTGCTGTCTGAGTCATTGCCTTGGTGAGGTCTAGCCCTCATTCTTTATAATGGGCTAAAGAAACACCTTTGGTCAAGGCCAGAGTTTCTGTTGTTGCCAGGAAAGATATTTTATCTGTATTTTCTCTTCACACTGAACCGTTCCTTAAAAAAACCCCCAACCATTCTCAGTTTGAAAGAAATTAAAATTTAGTGAGATCAAAATTATTACATACTATATATCTCTGCATATTCCCACAGCAAAATCTAAAAATCATACCCTTCTAGCATTACCTCACTATGAACATGTTATTTTAAAATAAAAGACACTGTGTTCATCTCTTCAGAGGGTTTTTTGCTTTGCAGCACTGTCTGCTCACGATCAGGAAACCGCAGTACCTTTCTTTGCTCCAGGTGGGGCCTCATACATGAAATTAAGGCCATTCTTCACACGCTCATCACCCATAAGCAACCTAAATAAAAAGGACAGAGTTTGGGGTGTTACACACAAAACGGTCACATAGTTAAAATAACTGGTGATTTATTACTCAAATTAACAAGTGCAAAGTATCGAAAAAAACAAGGGACCAGTGAACACTTTTGCATGCTCCATTGCATACCACAAATCATAGACTTCAATCACAACTGAAACATAACTCTGTGTCCACAGAATTATGAGACACGGATTTCTGTGCAATTCAAGTATATCATATATAAGGTCACCTGCTGCCTGTGCAAAGTAACGTATTTTGAAATGAATTAGAAGACACACATACAAGCCACTTTAAAGAAGTTCTTGCGACCTCTGCTTAATCAGATGCCGATTTCTGAGTCGCTGTCCTCTCCCACTACTGCGGGCAATGGGAGACAGTATCCCAAATAACTCGCCATGTCCTTCACTGCCACAAAAACCAGAGACAGCAGGAAGCAGCGTGTGAGCTTAGGCCAACTCTCACCTATTATCATAGGATTCCTGTTCTTTCAGGTACTGTTGCATTAATTCTTCTTGTTTCTTCTTATCATATGATATTTTCTGCTCTGCCATCCATACCTAGTTAAAACAAACAAGCTTCTACTTTAAACAAACACAAAATCTGCCACAAAACGCATTAATGTATCGATACTTTCAATACTTTCTATACATTTATTTATATGTTAATGCACAAATACTGGCTTAGTCTATCGAAAATAACCCACAAGGGACAGTTCCCACTCTAACCACACCAAACCAGCCACTTCCACGCAGCATTCCAACGGACCAGCCTCGCACCCACAAAGCCTTTGGCAGGCCGCGGCTCCGCACAGCGTTTAAGAGCCGACAAGGCACGAGAGGGCTCGGTAACGCGGGGGGCACGGCGGGCTCAGGAACCCCCCGGGCCGCCCCCAGCCCCGGGGGGGGGAGACCGGGAGGCGGGCCAAGGCAGGCGGGAGGCAGCGGGAAAACCCGGGCACGCCGCGGCCTCTCCCGGGCGAAGGAGGGCTGAGCCGAGCAACGGGCGACGGCTGCACGCACCGGGAGCCAGGAAACCCGGAGCCCCGCGGATTTCTCCACTTCTCCCCCCGCCGCCTCCCCCCTCGCCCCATCTCGGTCCCTCCTCACGGCGCCGCGGGCCGGGAGCCCCTCACCACCACCCCCCCCCCCCCCGCCCAACCCCAAGGGCTCCCCGGCGCGGCGGCCGCGGCCCGCCCGGCTGAGAGGCCACAGGGGCTCCCGCCGCCGGCCGCGCCCTCCGGCCCCCCTCACCTTCTTGATGTTGGACTTGGAGGCGGGGTGGAAATCCTTCTTGCACATGAAGTTGGCGAACGACTTCCCCATGGCGGCGTCGGAGAGAGCGCCAGCGGCTCCCGGCGCGGACCCGGGCCCTCAGCCCGCTGCCTTCCGGGTCGGCGGGCGGGCCTTCCTGCGGGCCGCCAGCATGGCCGCCGGGCCGGCGCCCCGCTCCTGCGACACGTTCGTGGCCCTGCCGCCCGCCGCGGCGGGGGGCCGCGTCGTCTTCGGGAAGAACTCGGACCGGCCGGCCGACGAGGTGCAGGAGGTCGTGCGCTTCCCGGCCGCCGCGCACCCGCCCGGCGCCGCGCTGGAGGTGAGGGCGCGGGGGCGGCCCCGCCGGGCACTGCGGAAGGCGGCCGCGCCCCCCGCTCCGCTCCGCTCCCTCTCCCCGCGGCTGGGCCGGGGGGCGGGGGGGAAGGCCCGCGCCGCGCCGGGGGTGACCGCGCCGCCGCTTCCCGCAGTGCACCTACATCCGCGTGCCGCAAGCGGAGAGGACCCACGGCGTGGTGCTGAGCCGCCCCGCCTGGCTGTGGGGCGCGGAGATGGGGGCCAACGAGCACGGCGTCTGCATCGGCAACGAAGCGGTGTGGGGCAGAGAGGAGGCGGCCGGCGGCGAGGCGCTCCTGGGCATGGACCTCGTCAGGTGAGCGCGGCGGCGGGGCCGGGCGCGGGGGCTGCCCGCGGAGCGGCCGGTCCCAGCCGCGCTGGAGCTCCCGGGAGGCGCGGGGGCTGCGGGCGGGGTCGGACACCGGCACCTCGCGGCACGGCACGGCACGGCACGGCGGCGGGGCTCTGCCGGGAGCCTGTGGGAGCGCCGGGACGGGACCTGTCAAGGAGACCATCGAGTGGTTTGCCCTCTTCAAAGTGCAGACTAAACTGACACCAGACTCCAGACTGGAGCGCAGCTGGACTGCAGTGCCTGGGCCCGTGGCGAGCGGCTGTTCTCGGTTCCCATTTCCCCTGGCTTTCACACAGCATGGCAGGGGTTGGGAGGCACCTCTGGGGATCCTCTAGTCCATCCCCTGCCGAAGCAGGGTCACCCGGAGCAGGCTGCACAGGACCGCGTCCAGGCAGGGGTTGAACATCTCCAGAACAGGAAACCCCACAGCCCCTCTGGGCAGCCTGTTCCAGGGCTCCGTCACCCACAGAGTGAAGAACACATATGTATGTCTCAGCCGTGCATCTCCACATAAATCATAGAATCATAGAATGGTTTGGGTTGGAAGGGACCTTAAAGATCATCTGGTTCCAACCCCCCTGCCATGAGCAGGGACATCTTCCACCAGACCAGGTTGCTCAGAGCTCCATTCAACCTGGCCTTGAACACTGCCAGGGAGGGGGCAGCCACAGCTTCTCTGGGCAACCTGTGCCAGGGCCTCACCACCCTCATGGTGAAGAATCTCTTCCTAATATCTGATCTAAATCTGCCCTCTTTTAGTTTACAGCTGTTCCCCCCTGTCCTATCACTGCACACCCTTGTGAAAAGCCCCCCTCCATCCTTCCTGTAGGCCCCTTCAGGTACTGGAAGGCTGCTATAAGGTCTCCCTGGAGCCTTCTCTTCTCCAGGCTGAACAGCCCCGACTCCCTCAGCCTGTCCTAGGAGACGTGCTCCAGCCCTTTGATCATCTTTGTGGCCCTCCTCTGGACCTGCTCCAACACATCCATGTCCTTACAGCCTGCCTTGCTGGGTGCCTGTGTCCCTCCTGTTAACCTACAGCAGTCACTTCTTCTCAGTACCGTTTCCCCCCTGTCCAATACCCACCCAGGACTCGCAGGCGTTTCCTAGGAGCCCTCTCCCTGCCCTGCTGCATTTCCATTTGGTGTTTTTCCCCATGTCAAGGACATACAGGACCTACTTCAAACAAGCCCTTTAAGTGACTTGTCCCTCTCTTACCAGATCATTCACGCATCAGGTACATCTAGAAATAGCATTCCAGTTAAATTTGAATACTCGGGCTGAATAGTAGTATGTAAAGTTTATAGTTCCAACAATAACGTCTTCCTTTTGTTTTAGGCTTGGACTCGAGAGAGCAGACACAGCTGGAAAGGCTCTTACCGTCATAGTGGATTTGCTAGAAAAATATGGACAGGGAGGAAACTGTATGGAGAGCCCCATGGCATTTACATACCATAACAGTTTTCTGATAGCCGACAGAAAGGAAGCATGGGTGCTGGAGACATCAGGAAAATACTGGGCAGCAGAAAAAGTAGAAGGTATGGGTGATGCCCTTCGCTTTAAACAGTTCAAATGCAACAACAATTAGCAGTTCTCCACTTTTCATTTACCATTTCATTAAGGCGTCAGACCAGCCTCCAGATATGTACCCGTAGACAACAGGAGTTGCTTCCCAGGGCATCGGTGTGGAGAGGCTAGCGGTTTCAGAGAGGAGCCGAGTGACAGGGGGCCTTTTCAGAGTCAGGGGTGGCCACATCTGCACTTGGAGAACAGAGGACAGCCACAAGGTCAGCGTGAGAGTGACAGCAGCACATGTGGTCTTAAGGATGGTGGCAGTCGGTGACGATTTCATCTGGTGACAGGGTAAAACTGACAGGATTAGTGCAGTGAGCCTGAAGTGGCCGACTCCTCCAGTGGACTTAGAAGGACAAACTATGTCTCTGTAGGTCTAAGAGGAAGAATGCAAAGATGGGAATAATCAGGACAGAACCTGAAACAGGATGTTGGCAATCGAAGTAAATGGTCAGAACTGAGTGGCAGTGGAATCTCAATCAGAAGGACACGTACAGCCAGGGAGAGAGGGCCAAAAATTAACCACAGGACTCACAGATCTTGTAGGAAACTCTTTAGTGAATAATTTGCTTTAGCAAGCTAACTGTAAACAAAATACCAAGAAAAAACATTCGATATATTAAAAGGATTCTTTCCTCACCTTACAAACAGGAGGCGTACGGAATATTTCCAACCAGCTCTCTATCACAACCAAGATTGACAGAGAACACCCGGAATTGAGGGAATATGCCAAAAGCAAGGGCTGGTGGGACGGGGAAAAGGAATTTGATTTCGCTGCCGCATATTCTTACGTAAATACCGCCAGAATGACCACATCCAGAGGCCGATATTGTGAAGGCTATAAACTTCTGAACAAACACAAAGGTATCGTTCTGATCATTAAGATATGCAAAACATTTAGTGAGCTACATTAAATCATAAATGATTAGATGTGTGATGTGGGCGATCATTCACATGATTTGTTGAACCAGAACTTACTAGAATAACTTTCTGCCTGAAGGAGAAATGCTGAACTTGAGGTCTTCTCTCCATTTTTGCCAATTTGTTGATGAGGAAAAATGAAAACAAGGGTCAAATATCAAACACACACAGATACAGTAACAACACTGAGAGGTCACATTACAAGCATACTGCTAAATACTCTGTAAGACCTAGTTCTGAAACATTTTGATTTGCTATATATTATTACTGTACCCCTAAGGAAAAAAAAAACCACCAGAGGCTAAAACAGACTCCCAGTGGTTTGCAGCCACAAACAGAACCTTACGAACAACCTCAGTCTGATGCCATTCATGTAGGCCTAAGACAAGAGCACAGTGTTCAGATACATATATTGGATTTGTTTTTTGAAATTGGTTTTTAAATCTTTGTAGTTTCACTACAACTGCTTCTCTAACCTTGTGTAGTCAATAAAACACGCTGAGAGAATAAAATAATTTTCTGTACTCTAAGCAGGTGCTCCTAATCACTTATTCACTTATTTTTCAGATTTCTATAGAACAAAGCTATTACTTCTCTTGTAACTGCATCCACCTGGCAGGTTTTTGCTGCATCTCTATTCACTTGCTCATTTGAAGCAATGAATCTGAGCCAAATTACATTGCACCCCTGTGTTTTTTTATTTATTTGGCTGAGCTCCGCCAGACCAGGTTTAGCATTTAGTTAATGCATCAGAATGAATTACCTTTTGCTGTCCTGCTCTGGTGATCGTGTAAATCCTGCATTCATTTTGGGAATTGCAGGTTCCGAATACTGACAGCATTTTCATAATACCTGTATTTACTTGAATTACAGCAATGCTGAGATTCTATCAGTGTTTTCATTCTAAATCCCCATTTTCAAGCATTTACCTGAGCCATTTTAAAAATCACACTAGGTGTTCAGGTTATCAGCCTCATATGGTTCCAGTTTGTTTACATTTATTTTAAATAGGTGCCCCAACTAAAAGCTATTTGGTTTACACTATCAGTAAAATCACTAGTTTCCTCATCTACCCTTCCCAGCTTTTTCACTCGGTGGCATTACAGGTTTTTTCCGTGGATGCCTACCACGTGAAGACCATTTTTAGATAAACATTATTTATATTTCAAAAAACAGGGGATGTATTTCAGGAATACAGAATAATAAAGAAGTCTAGTGGAAAATATGCAGTACCTTCTTTCCTGCTGGACAACTTGCCAACGGACGGTTGCTTCTTTCAATTTCTTTGATTCATCTGGCTTGTTGATTTCTTGAATTCTCTGACTTTCCTAGGCGACTGTGGGAATACCTAAAGGTGTTTCATTGCTGAAATGTAGTGCTGCATGCCTGTCTACGGGCAATTTGAATTGTGTATAAAAAATAATACTAGAGACATCTGAATTAGCAGCAGAGTGATTATTTTAAGAGGAAACAGCAAGGCAGTTTAAAAAAAAATCTTTATGCAGCTAGAAATTCACAGAGGGAAACACTAAAAGATTAGATGGTAGATGATACCTTCAAGTAGGAAAAAAAAAAATAGTAAATGAACTGTTTTTCTGCCATGAGCACACGTTCAACTGGTACATAAAATTTGAAAACTACTGCAAGTGCTTCCTGTTGGCATACTGGATTGCCTCGTGCTACCATGCCAGTATTTAAGCTGCAGCATACACTGCGCGAACAGCAACATCATTTGAACACTAGATGCAGACGCATACGTGGAAAGGCTTTTTTTTCCACCTAACTGAGGAGAGTTATTTTCATAGATGTTTGGCACTATAGGTCACAGAGGTAGTTGATGAAGACTTCGTTACAAATGGATGTACTATTGTAGTTTGTGTTGATTCTGAGTATAGAACGTGTTGTTACTCCAGTGCGTCCTTTCAGTTGTCAACCTGAGGCCCAAGTGGTTTGGAAGGTCAGATGATTAAAATAAAAAAATAAAAAGTGACAGTCTTGGCAGTCCATTTGCAGAAGTTACACACAAAATCCATGCACAGTTGTTATTATTTTTACATTTCCAAAGGAACCAAGTGTTCTTAACTATGTACTAATACCAATAACTATGACAGTGATTTATCTTCTCTTTCACACAGTGCTCAGAAAGTTCAGCCCTCAATCCAAGCTACTGGTTTTCCTCTGAAAAGTTACTGTGTGAACAACCATTTGCTAGTCATATGTATTTTACGTTTCTGGGAAACATCATGCGTTGTCGTCCTCCCCCTTTTCTAAGTCATAAATGTTACAGGTCTTTTATCACCTACGCTTTGAAATAAATACTTTGGGTAAACAATAATATTTTTAAGTGTGCTACATAATAAGGTTTGCTGTGAGGATGATTATTTTTTTCCTACGAACACAGACAAACTAAAATTGGCATTGCCTCTTATAGGAAAAGTCACCCATTTGTAGAGAAGACGCCATTTGGTTGGTATTACAAGTAGCACTGTGTGCAAATAATTGTTTTATATCTTAAATAGGATCTATCACTTCTGAAATAATGATGGAAATTCTTCGTGACAAAGAGAGTGGCATTAACATGGAAGGTGGATTTATGACAACTGGAAGCATGGTGTCTGTATTGCCTCAGCAAGCTGATCTGCCGTGTATTCACTTCTTTACCGGAACTCCAGATCCTGCGAGGTGATGTAACAGCGAGTAATTATGCTAAAAAGTTGCAAATATCTAAATGAAAAGTTGCAATTTGTCTAATTATATTTCTTTCTGCTTTAGGTTTTTTTTTTGTGCCCCCCCAAAAAAAAACCACAATCAAGAAGTAGGAGGAGGAACATAATGTACATGACGTATATTAATGCCATCTACCAGCCCACCTAGTGAAACGCTGCTATGACACTGACTTAAACATCAGTTAGGAGATTTTTTTTTTTTGAAGAATTCTTTCTTAAAATAAGGAATTAGAAGAATGGGGGAAAATACAGCAATCTACTGGCTCAACAATTTTAACAAAACTGTATCAGTAAAGGGTCACTGTTCTATTTTGTCTTTCTAGGTCTGTATTCAAGCCTTTCATTTTTGTGCCCAATGTGACTCAGTTATCAAAAACTAGATCCCCTACATTTGGTAATGATGATCCAGTTAAGAAGCAACCACGTTTTCAGAGTAAGCCAGATCGAAGACATGAGCTCTATAAAAAACATGAAAGTGCTGCTGTAGTTATGGAAACCGTCAAGGTACGTTGATTAAATTAGATTTCAGTGCAAGCAGGTGGTTTATACAAGCTCCTTGCTCACATTTTGTTGATGTGGTACCTTTTAATGCCCTTTGATGGATTGTGAAGAACACTGTAGTGTCCCAGAAGCCCATCATCTTGGCATCTGGCAGGCACAGGTTTCAAACGCTAAAAATTGCAACTAGCACTTTACTGTACGCCCAGGCCTAGCCCCAGACGAGTATCAGTACTGCCTGTCTTGCAAAGAAGCCGGCCACACATCCCCCTGCACTAGTCAGATAACGGGGAAGCGCTTGAGCAGTCACCGGCAAATATATAGCTCCTGATACGAGTACTTAAAACCCTCCAGCAGCCTGGTCTCGGGCAGTACGGAGGGCATGCCTTCCCTCATTGCTTGGTGCAGACAGGAGAGGAAATAAGATCACAGAGAGAGCTGGACACAAAGGTGAAGCAGGGAGGGAGTTGCTTTTGACTATCACGTCTCTCCTATTTATGTATTTATAGATACATGTTCTTAAAAATAAGACATATGCCCACTAAGTTTTGGTAGCATAATACCTAGAGCAGCTTTAATTTTGTTTGTTTATTTTCAATCCATCAGACAAGGATATAGGGAGATAAAGTGAGTGCTAGATATTAGGAAAGATACCCAAGAAAACCTGTCATGGAGCTAACTTCTACCAACACAAACTCGTACCCTAGAAACTATTAAGAGGTTAAAATAAGGACAGCAGAACAGAATTTTGTTAGGGTGAACACTACGTACTCTGTATAGTTTTTAGTGAAACACAGACGTTTCTTTTTGCAGGGCAAAGGTAAAGAGATGCTGAAAGAGATGCAGGAGTTGGAGAAACAGAAGATAAGTGAAATGGAATCAATCCTGCAAAACGGATGTCTTGACACTAACCAAGTGGTTAACCTTTTTTCACAGTGTGTAGAAGAAGAACTCAAAATATATAGCTAAAACTACTCTTTCAGTGTGGTAAAATTCAGATTTACGATTACCTTTTCTAATGAAGTGGCTGTATAGATTACATCTTATTTTCAATATGCCAGCTCATATGGACAGTTTTAAAGATGCAGATTCATATTCAGGCCAGACAGCTTTTGGTTGTAAGAAGCAACGCTGAAAAGGCTCTTAAGAGCTAGGCAGTGGCTTTGTCTGTACGTGGCATAAAGCTGTCAGCAAAGATTGATTTTGCCGACAAACAGGTGCAATTAGAATGTAATAGCTTGACTAAATTGCTGAACAATCCCATCTCTGGATGAAGAACACGAACTCAGATTTGGAGAACTCTTGTTTTAGTGTAGACACAGGTAGCTTTTACAGTCAAGATGATTGTAGCAGAATTTCACATTGCCTGAATTAAAATGGCCATGCTGAAGGACTTTCTAAAATGTAGAAGCTATTACTTGCACTGAATAAAAAGGAAAGTGATATGCAAGTCAAGTAAGCTTGATATTCAGCTGTTTGATAAAACCATTCTAAGATCCGTTTCATATCTGAACCTTCTAGTCCTTCACTGTAAAACGAGGCTAAGAGCTCAAGGTATATTAAAACCAAGTAACAGTTACAATTGTACCATGATTTGTTGTGAAACCTGATTACGTGGAATTCAACAATGAAAACATCCTGCACGTTACCACACAATTTTCACTTCCCTATTTTCCCCACCCTGATACAGAAAAATAAATTATAACTTACATACAATATGATTATTGTCAAATTAATTCTGCAGTATGCTTTATAACATTTTGTGGGAGTTTTTTAATGTTTCTTGAATTGTTACTTTTTTAAATCTAGCAACTACAAAGGAAGAAGCTGGGGTAGACAACTATATACATGTACTCAGTGGGATACTTGAAAGGACTTTTAAAATTTTTTCACTTCATATAAAACCTTTAACTGTTGACTTGTCTTGCCAAAATTACTAGACTATGGAGTTAATTTAATCAAGCTTTTTGCCCTGCCAGGAACTCTTCCTCCCTGATCCTGTTTAAAATTATTGATCAATATGTGACACTACTTCTGTTATCTGTGGCAAGGGACAAACAGCAAATAACAAAGAAAGATCATGGCTTTGCTACATGATCAAGCAGGATAAAAAAATATGACTGGAAGTAAAAAAAAACCCCAGCACTTGTGCAAACCTTCAGAAGAGACCATGTAACGTGAAATGGAGCATTAGAGCTGCAGTTGCAGCATGCGACATGACACAGCATCCCCACAGAAAGACAGCAGACCCCAGAAAGGCCATTCTTTGATGATTTCTCTGTATTTAGTCAGTTCCTAGAATAATCACAGATGCTAAAGATGGGGCTACACACATGCAGTTTTCTCATTTTGTAAACTGTTCTATCCCCCCACTGGTAAAAAAAGTAAGTATAGGCAAACAAAAGAAATATATATACAACGAAGTTTGCAGAATGAGTAAGAAAATTAAGAGCTTGGCAGAATTTGTTCTTCCTGAGCCTACAATGAAAAGCAGAAGTTTATTTGGGATACTGTGCTCAGATCCACAGCAAGAAACTAATGGTTCAGGAAAGGTTCTTGAACTTTCCAGTTCTAGTGATCCTATGCGTACCAAATGGCAGTAGCAAGTACAACTGAGCAGCAGGTAAAACTGCAAGTAAGCTTGAGTTGACTGTGAACCTTTTGCACCTGTCGTACAGTCAAATTTCTTAGACATTCAATAGTACAGTGGATGTTTGTGAACTGGAAGGTATATTTAATAAAGTTTTGCTGTATTTACCTGTTTTCTTCATGGATGTCTGTACCTGACAATTGTGTATATCTTCGTCCTATTTTTGATCATCAGCTGTGCCACACTAGCTCTTTGATAACTTCAAAGCATCAATAAATGTCAGGTAAAACTGTGCTGGAAACCAAGGTATGAGTCAAATTTACAGGTAGCACAGCAAAACAAGAGAAACAATTTTATGTTACAACACAAATATAGGGAAGTTACACAGGAATGAAAGTAGTGAAGGTGGTGGAGCAGGTCTTTCAGTGAACTTCTTGGCCACTTAATCATGGGGTGGCAATTAACCGGGTTAAGCATACCGGTTTGGTTGTAATACAGGGAGATACAGTCCAACTGTTTCTCTAGTTTCTGTGCTGTTTTTTACTGGTCTATAGGATACAAAGTAAAAACAATGTGATGTGTGGAGATAGATCAAGTGATGGACAGAATACAGGATATTTTGGTACTTTTTTTCCCCTGGGATTTCATCCTCCTAGAACACATCCGGTGTCAAAACAGAAAATGAAGATGAGCGCAGGAGGAGTAAATAACCCTCCCTCCCATAACTGTACATTAAAAAAAACAAACAACCCCCAGAGTGTCCTCTAGAGGGCAATCTTTGCTTGTATTCCACCGAGGAATACATCTTGCAGCTTTAAAGGTCTAGAGCTTTATGAAGGATCATGATTAAAAAACCACAGTACTAAAATTGCTACCTAGAAAACAAAAAGTTTCATATCCACCCCTGTCCGTTATCACAATGATGTTGAGATTAGTGCTAGAAAAAAGATCCAGCGTTTCACCGGAGACTCCTCTGCACTTGCGCCGTGGATGTTTTCATGGAACTGTAACTTCCAAGTTAACTGAGATTTATCCCAAACGAATCTACCTTCAAAATAAAAGAACTCACTGCACCACTGATCTTTAAAGCAAAGCTGTTTCTAACCTCCAGAAATTCACACATCAGTTAGATCAACTACTGATGTACATCAAACTGTCAACTATTTTAAAACTTGCCAGTGCTCACTGGTGGAAGCAAATATTTATCAGATAAAGGAGCTACTTAACTTTCTAAAGCTATTCAAAGTCTATTCTCAGCTTCCAGAAGTACCCAGTGATTTAGACATAGATTATCATAGCCCGTATTTCATTAACCATCGTAGACTCCTACCGGACTAACGGGTATGATTATCAGCAGTCACAACGTTGTAACAGTTAATCTAACAGAATTTGGCGTCAGTTGTTAACTAAAGGTGTTCTCTCCATTGGATTTGTAACAGGGAGCCTCCTCTAATCAGAAATTTTGAGCAATTTCTTATTTAAAACATACACGTTGTGTTCAAATCTAGGGAATAGCAGAACCATTATAAAAAGGGAGGCAAGGGTAGGACTTAATGATGAAAATGAGAAAGACAAGAGTGCAAGAACAATGATTATGCATAGGACCATAAAACTGAGCTAAGATCAACTTCTTGAACATTCGAAGAATTTTCAAAATAAAGTCATTGTATTTGGTAAATAGATGATAACCCGAATAATTCCTAAAGCTCTGTTTAGGCTGTTAGACAAAAACCCATACCTCTGTGTGAGCACCCATTAAGAAGTCCCCTGCCTACTTAAAAAAGCATCAAGGGTGGATTTAAGAAATATCAACTTTGAAACCCAAAAGCCACTTTAACAAGTCTCTCAGAAAAATACATTTGTTGTAAATCTTGACACGCACACATAACCCTCCCACACCTCACATCATAATCAAAGCCCAGAACTCTGAAATCAAGTAACAGATTTATTGACATGTAACAGTATTTAGAAGCCAGACATACTCATGGCTTCTGCTTTTCAGTCACATATATCTAATTATTCCAAAATATTTGATGCAGCCGTCTTCAGCAGTTGTAATGGAAACACGCTATTGTTTTCCTTTGTGGCCACAGCCCGATACAAAATGTCAATTATTTTGTTGCTGGAAAACATTAAAATATGTCAGTTTGTATAGCATACATATGCAGTAGGATGCAGTTATGTTTCTGTGCACAATGCAGAAGTGCAATAAGACTGACAGTAAAAGGAATTATTTTTCCAGTATAAGTCTTGCATGGAGTTATAGCTACCATAAAACAACTGTTTCTTGAACAGTAGTTTATGCTGCTAAAATCAGTTTTAATCTTGATACAAAGTAGACACATAAGTAGCTACAATAAAAATCTGTGCACTAAAAAAAAGAAAAAAGAAGGGAAAGACCTTTTAAAAAAAGGATGAGAAGAGTTATTCATATACTTAAGCCAATTTTTTTTTTTTTTTTAATACCTGGGATCCTTTCCCTCACTATATAAAATTTTTTATATAGACATATAAATGCTCTTCTTGCAGTTTTGAAAGGGCAGCATAATGCCTATCAGATACTATGGTTTGTCTTTAACCTTTTCAAAACACTGCAGAGGACACACAGATTCTTAGATTCTGCCTTCAGTGCACAGGAATCTGAATGACACCAGAGGAACTATTTAAACATCACAGGAGCATACCTGAGGCTTATTAGATACCTGTGTTAGGTAACCAATACCAAAAGTTTAGGACCCTTAGCTACTCTAAACCCTAACTTGGATGTTCAGTTAGGATTCTTTATATAATAGATTTAAGAGTCATTTATTTCATTTAAAAGGTTTTATGATTTGATACAATTTTTCATCTTGACTCACACAAGTATCCAAGGCTTCCATAACATCTTTATTTGAGGCTAGCACTTCTGAGTTCAACTGAAAAGGCTAATTTCAGAAGGTAAAAACGTACTCTTGACAAAGCTGTTACTACCACCATGAGGCAAAGCTTCAGAACCAATTGTTTATACAAAATTCCATTATATAATTTCCTAATTTGGGGGAGCAGTGGGTATTTTTTATGTTTTTAAGACTTGGTAAGTTTGTACAAAACTATTATTTATTCCGCTCAGTGTTTTCTCAGCTTTAATCCCCTGACATCGGAATAGTCTTCACAACAATTCTGCTTTTACAAATTGGAGGATTGTATATTTAAGGGAGAAACAAACCACCTGATCTGAGGTGTAATCAGCTAGAAATTGTTCCTGGTGTTAGACAAGAGCAGAGTAGTAAAAACTGGGGTATAATAGAAGAAATCCTACTTCTATGAAGTCAGGGGGAAGCCTGACTGTAAACAGAAATCAGTATTTCATCACACTAACATATGGAAAACATACAGCAACATGAAAAATACCTGTCATTCATGTTTTGTTTTGTTTTGTTTTTAATTGTGGCACCAGTCACTAAAGCTGCTGTTATAATGCCTCTATAATATGACAGTGACACAGATTATTTTACTATTTGTTTTGCTCAAAACGGAAAAAAATCCTCTAAATCCAGAGCATTTTGTTTTGTTCTAGTTGCATTCTGGTTGGAACGCTCACAAAGTATCACTTGCTACCACAAGTAGAACCACATCTCTTAACTTTACAAGAGAGAATAACACAATTCTCTGAGAGCCCTGAGGAAGAAATACTTCCAGTTGCAGTGGTGAAGGCAGAAGAGGGGGTCACGTTCACCCCTAACTGCCTGTCCTCTGCCTACGTGCTCAGGTCAATTGCTCTCAACTGCAACTGATCTCTTAGGAATAAAGCGGTAATACAAATATTCATCCCGAAATTCAAATTCATTCGTAATGTGCTGGACGACGCCTCCTTTCATCAGTCTGTCTCCATACATCACAGCTTCACCACGGTCAGAGGCAAGGCCAACTTGCATGAGCCAGTTCACCAGGTCACAGCCAAAGAAGATGCCAGTGGAGATCTTTGCACCACACCTGTATGTCAAAGGAATGATTCACCCACATGTTCTGTAAATCTGGTATCACCACTGCACGATGGGGAAAGGCAAGGAAAAATAGCAGGAAACAAGGAAAGACATCACGATAGTTAAGAGCATGTTAGAAGAGCATTTGCAAGTTTTGTATACTAGGGACATGCCACTATTTACTACCTTTTCCTACAGACACTTCAAGGAGAAGCAAAATGTACAAATGAAGTTATTTTAGGCTTGGGCAAATAAACTTCAGTGAATGTAAGTAGCAACTTTCCTAAAACTACACACAATGTAATTCTATTTCTTGGATACTTACTTCTCATGTACTTATTAGCATGACTATTTCTGCAACAAAATATCTGATTTGAGTGCAACATGCCAGCAGCAACACTGACTCAATCTGCACTTTAATTCCATTTTATAATTTCTCTACAGTCTTCAACAGACACTAACTGCTTACATATATTGTAAACAAAAGCCATTTAACTTGCATATCCAGTTAAATATTTACCACATAGGCAGTACTAAGAATAAACAAAACCTTCACAACAAGACTAAACTAATTTTCTTTCACATATTTATGAGGCAATGCCACTAACATCTACCTAGTTGCAATAAAAATGCCATTCAGAAATTTACCTGAAGCAATGAATGTTTCCGGTTACCTAAAAATCTGCTCTACAGAACCCAAGCGCAGGGTTTCTGAAGATGATTAACAGCTACAGAAGACAGCAAAAACCAAACTTATTTCTCTATTTTTTTAAGGGTTAACACAGAGCAAGTGTTAACATCTATTAGCAGAGAAGCAAAAACTAAAATAAATAAAAGTCCATGATTACAAGGTCTCAGCTACAGTACGTTTAAATCAAAGAGGATAGGATCAAGTTAGACGAATATTTAAAATGAGAAGATAAATGCTTTCTTATAACTCACAAGGAGAAATCAGACATGAAACTAGTTTTGCACAAACATAGTATTAACACAATGGAGCAACAAATGTCAGATTTTTATGTATTCTCAGGTGGATATATGATTAATAAAAAACACAAAACCCAACCAAATGAACAACCCAAAGCCCAAGAAACACATTAGCAGCAGAGGCACAGGAAACACAGCTGTAAAACCTGTCCTACTTCACAACAAACGTTTTCTGATATATCTTTTCTGTCTGGCATGAAAGAAGCAAGTCCTTGAACTGCCATAGTTACTTTTTTCCTAAATGGATAACTTTATTTCTTATGGAACATTACTGACTTCTGAGGAAACTGAACAAAATCATGACGCTGTATAAAACAGTTCTGGAACGTGGTTTCGACTATTGGCCATTAAAAGACCACCCCATCCTGCCAAAATAGTCCTACTTAAAAGCTTACATGACAGGAGAAGTGTGCTGTTAGAACAATTCTTCAGGTCTCCATTTCATATAGAAAATATGTAAATAAAGGCAGAATGTCTTTCTTGTTCCTGCTGCTTCTGTCCACCTACACATTCCTGAATACATAATCCTTGATTTGGGTATCACAATTTGCCTCTGAAAGCTTTGCTGATGGCATAAATTGATGTTTAGGCCTCACGAGAGGAACGAGCAAAAGAAATTGTATGAACTCAAAAGGTGTAAAGGACCTAAAACCACTAAAATATCATGTCACAAGTGGCATCTGAGTACACTGACATAGGTTGCAACAGTTTCACCTCCTGTAAAAAGCTTTTTATTAGTAAATATTGTCACATAAATACTGACACCTGCTTAATCTCAAAACAAAACAAATGAAGGGTCTTAAGTTTGACAAAACTCACAGACACACACACCCTATTACAGGCATTATCACATACATTTCTTCAGAAAGATTTTCTCTCCTGAACTCCAGCTAAATGCAAAAACTGCGGCAATCCCCTAATGATATAAAACTTTTTATAATCTTTATAAAACCTAGATGAGATAATGCAATAACTTGCATAACCTCAATGTTTCAGTGTGAGACTAGGAACATTTCTCTGCTACTGCTCAATTCTTAATCATCACCTTGAGGCTTGAATAAACATGCCACAATAGGAATTGCCCACAGACAGATTAAACTGCATTTCATTATTTCCAAACGCTGAGTTATGACCTTTGTAACAGGTTATATATGCACGAAGGACCCTTACCTTCTGCCTCTGACAATACTTTTGACACAGTGATCTCTGTGATAACGAACAAACTGTTGACAGGTCATCCTGATTTCCTCAGGTACAGAGGGATCTGTATGCCCTGCTGCTTTTCTTCCTCCCCAGAAAAATTCAAGTCTTAAAAAAAGGGAAAAAGAAAAAAACAAAAAACTAAATAAATGAAAACCAGCAAATCAACCAGAGGCATTTTTAAGGAAACTGCAAATAACAGAAGGGAAGCCATAGGAAGCTTACTACAACTGTTTTACTGGTTTTGTGCCCAATACTTTATATACAATCTTCCTCATCTACTTGTACGGCCTTTGAACACCGAGAGGTTTTATTCTAGGCTCAGGCAGAAGGAAAGACAGAAGAAGTTGGGAGTCAGCTTTAGCTGCTGTGTTCACACCACAGCCAGCCAGCTCTAAGCTAAAGATGGCATTGTACGACTTACGCCTCCACAGTGAAAGTGTCCATCCTGTACTGCATAACCTCATGCACTTTGCATGAGGTTATGAATACGGGACTTTAAAACAGCGATGACAGAATCTGGTTCAGCATTCACATCTAAGTTTTAATTTACCAGCTGAAGTTATTTCTGAAGATCCATCGTCCCACTGATCCAATCACATACTTCACCATCATTTGCCAAAGATTTTGTCTCTAGGGAGCCTGTGGGATTTTTGTCTTCAGGAGTGTCACTATCACAGCAGTAAAGACTCATGCACAGTAAACGGCAATTAGTTCTCCACAACTGGGAGAAAGAAGAAATTTGGAAGATCGAACAAGTATGAAATGGAATTCAATGACACTGAACACTCTATACCCTTTAAAAATTATAATTAACAATTAAGTTTACAGGTGTAAGTGTAAAGATTCTGCTTACCTTCGCTTGAATGGCAGAATGATTAAATGCTTATCTAAGCCAAAAATACCAAAGCAAATGAAGCCCTGGAAAAAAAAAATACAGAAAAAGCAACATTAAGCAAAAACTTTGGTTCCTAAAGAACAGAAATAAAATGTTAAAAACTGATTGCAAAACACACATGAAAAGTATCCCTCTTCTCTAGATATCATTCAAAATGCATTTTGTTTCTGCTTTTTCATTTGGCCCTTAAAAAGACAGATTCATACATAACAGTCCATCAAAGAAACTCTTTGAGAAAGAGTTTGGTAAACATAATGCTGTGACGTGTCACCTGACACTCAAAAGACACTATTCTTACATAGCCAGCTATTTAAATCTGTCTTTATATTGTCAGGAAAAGAACTGATTTACTGTAGTTTGAACTAGAATGCCCTCTAGTTAATTCATTTTTCTGTGCCGCTTTTGCATCAAAACTACTATCGTTACTTGATACTGCAGTGCATCTTGTAGGCACACCTGTGCATGGATCTGTAAAACATTCCTCTAGTACGCGTACTAACGCTGCCTTGCTTTCACTCTCACAGGTAATAAACCTGCCTCGTGCCATTTGCACTGAAACAGGCTACGTGCAGCTGGAACCATTATACAGCTGTTAGCTATCAGTTAACGGTGCCATAACTGAAACTTAAAGCCTTATAGTGAAAATATCCATGTAGCCATCTTGCACCTATTTAGTTATACTGGTGTAATGCCACAGCAGCAAAACCGGTGAAGCTTTCTGGTACAAATAAGGCTAAAATCCTACTCAATTTCCATAGGCATTTGGCATTCAGTTGTCATTTGTACCTTTGTGCACATAAAAGACATGCATTGTAACAAGAAAGCTATCAAAGCAAAAGAATAAGCTTGAGAAAAAAAGGCAAAACAAGACAAGGAGCTGGTGACTTCAGCATTGTTTGAGGACTTCGAACTACAGTGCTTGTAACAGCATCTGCTGCAGCACCCACTAACAAAGTCATTTTCAGAACAACATTGGTAAGTACCTGACCAAAATTGAACACAGCACAGAAGAACTGCAATTCCACATATAGCCTTCCAGGCTGTTGGTTGAACAGCCACCACAAACAACTGGAAAGATTCTGTTAAGAAAAAAAAACAAACAACAACAAAACCCACAAACCTAACCTGACTGTTAAAAATCAAAAGCACTTTCTTATTCTTCATATGCTAATAGATTCTTGCACAATTTTAACTATCTTTAGTTAACAAATGATTCAGGATAAAGACAAATAAGAGGGAATAAACACCTTAAAACGTCATTTTAGCTAGGCTTAATAGTGGCGGGGGTGGGGGGGAAGCTTCTTTGTTTTTAAACAGAATAATTCAAAACATACCAGTGTAGAGCTCCTGCTCCTTTACATAAGGAACTTGCCTTAAGCATACTTAGGTATTCAACTTTACACAGACAATATCAGCGCAGATAGATTGCAGTATTTGTCTTTAGGTCTGTTTAGCTGAGACTAGTGCTTTCTACACATTTCCTGCATAGTTAAGATTGCGTTAAGCTGAAGCACATACCACTTCAGCTATTTCAGATGCCTGACAGCAGGAAAAAATCTCCAAAGTTAATCCCTTTGGGTGTAAAGGCTAATTCTTGAATCTAACCGGTCTCATATAACGGTATGCATGTAATTATTCAGATACAACTAAATTAGAGGCTAACATTTGGAACACCTTTTAAATAAAGATGATGTAAGAAAAACATATTAGCATGGAATATTTGGTGCAGAAAATTTGAGAGGGGGGGAACCTCCATTTTGTAATTTAACAGTAATTTGTACTGTTGCTGCAAAGGAACAGTAGTAGCTATTACACTACATAGTTGTGCCCCACTGTCCTGCTTTGCAGTATTATATATTTGTGCCACAGTATTTTCCATTTCATATAAAAATACTCCCACCCCCAACTGTCACAAGCTCAACTCTGAGCATTACATTAAAACCGAGAGTTGTTTCTCATCTTTGTCACAGTTAAAAATTCGAATTATATCCCTAATGCATTACATTCTGGTATTTCACACTTATACACAGGAGCAGCCACCTTCACAGCTGGGATCTAGTTATCAATCTTAAACCTGACTTTAGTTTATGGTGTGGCAAGAAAAATCAATTTTATGACACTCCTCTTCCAGTAAGGGACCAAAATAAAGATTCTAATTTATTTAATGAATTGTTACATGAGTAATTCAAAGATTGTTACTGGACTGTCTGCATAGCTTTCCTAAAAATCATTCCACCTCAATGAGTTAAACAACATGGGGAGAAAAAATATTTACAGCGAACAGGCCAACAACAAGAAGTAAGCACAGCAGCACATGTCTGGCCAGCTGCTTGTCTCCGGTCTGTAGAAGCTGTTCTTCCTGAGCCAATACGCAGGTCTGAGCACTGCAATGACTCGCACACTGATCAGCTGAAAATCAAACCAGAATTTTTCATTAGGCTTCTAACTTACAAACTCCATGAGCAAACTTGTTAATGTAACTTGCTGAGTTAAACTACCTGGTAAGTATCTGAAGTTACACACACAAAATTTAGTATTAGCTTTGACAACAACCTGTTCAGGCATCTATTCTCAAATGAAACAGTAGTTTGTATGTGCTCCTAGAATGACGCAACTTTTTACAACAGAACTCTCTTTAAAAAGGTTTAATGCATACTGAAGTTGTGGTTAACATTTACAAAACACTACTAGAAATAACAAAAAAATAGCCTTTCCTCAGAAAAGTTTTTGAGCTTAGAATTAGTTTCTGAAATAAATATATCAAATATACCGTCAGCTCTAGTGTTTTTATGCTGTATCTCAGCATTGCTGAGCTCTAGATCAGACAATCAACCATATTTATTTCAGTTCTGTTACTGTATTTTTAACGTAGCATATCAGAACACTGTCATAATACTATCAATCAAAAGAGCCAAACACACAGGAAAGATCTTCCAGCTACAGAGTCCTAAGGAATTCTGAGTATCTTCCTCTAGATGGCAGTGAAAAACTTCCTGGCAAGGACATACCAAAGAATTTGCACCAGATACCTCCTCATAGCAGTTCAATGGGATAGTAGAAGGATTAGTAATTATTGCAGCCAAAGTTACACAAGAGTACCCATTACAATTGCTTTTACTGATTTATAGTTTGGAGGTGTTCACTCAGTAGGTCGAAAAAATTTCCACTCCATCACAAGGTATTTTCTACCTTATCTTTTAGGATAAGAAAATGAAACTGGCCTTCCTCTATTATTGGAAGACATTCTTATGATGCTTGTCTGAATTACTTCACAGATAAAATAGTTGGCAATAGGTGGAAAGCTAATTACATCTCCTCTCACAAAATGCTAAGTATGGTTCAGTGTGAAATTTTTTGATTTGTTGAAAGTTAAGCTGCATCCAAACAAAGCATAAGGATATGAACTTCCTTGTTAAGGATGCAAAAAAACAAGAAAAAGAAAATAAGAAAAAGACAAAGGTTGCGCTTCATCTAGCTTTGATTATTGAAAGTGACGTGCAAGAAGACTAGGCTGAGCGTGCAGTTTTCTGTCAGGTGCTGAACAGTCACTTTGATCCATTTTTTCTATTTCAGGGACTCCTCAGGCCCCCTTACTCAATTTTCTCCATCTTTCTCCCTAGACATGAATAGTACAGCAGCACAGACATTTGATTAAATCTACAGTAAGTGCTTGCTTCTCTAGATCTCATTCAGGTCTCTCAAAACCTGTGCATGACAGCCTTACAAAAAAGGCTTCAAAGGCCTTTTTAGAAGACAGAAGATGTGAACATAAGAACGTAAAAAAGCATTTAAGTTGAAAACTTGAGGCAAAGCAGGGTTATGCATTCAATGTCCTAGTGTCCAAACAGGACAATGATGTAAAGTCTGAATGCTCAGACAGACACGTTAAAGTAGCTTAGCAGTGAAAAAAACCCAACCCTAAACAACAGTGTATCTTAAGCACTGAAAGATTACTAATAACTATCATGCAGAAAAGAGCAAAAACCTAACATATTGCTTAATACTTGAATTTAATATGAAATATAAGTTATCCTGGTAGAGCTGAGAGAACAGCAGCCCAAACCGTTTGAGGATAACACACAGAGATGTTGTGGAACAGTCTGTAGTAATAAAAGAAGGAAACACTACTGCTTTACCTGTCTCAATTGGAGGAACCTTGCTTTCGATAGCATTTGACACTGCTTTGCTCTCTCTAGCACAGGATAATTCACCATTTGTTGTTTGACAAGAACAGCAACCTATTAAGCATATACAGTAATAGGATAGTTAGCTTTCTTCGTTACCATAATTAATTTTTTCAAGTATAACAATACATTCTACACAGTTTTAACTACTATGCTCAAAAATAATCCAAAAGAAGAAAGCAGACTTACTTTTTCCAATGTGCTGACAGGGTAAATGGGTTACACTACAAATATACAGAAATACTCAACATAGCACTACCACCATAGAAGCAACACAAGTACTTTTAGCTAGAAGGAAGTGATCTAAAAGGTTATATACAAACAAGGAGGATTAGAAACATATTGAGCAGCAATGCTGCTGGCATATAATTTATTCTCAGAGAGACGGTTTAGTGGGTAAACAATCTAAGATGCCTAGTGGACTGCGTTTATCACATCCTTATCAAGATAACACTACTTACATGAAAAAAATACACATGCTTTTTTTCCTGTCCACTTCCCCCACCCTTACAGTGATAACCATCAAACTTCCCCCAGAAACATAAACCTAAATCCTTGGGCAGTTATATCTAGATTTTCTTCTGTCCTAGTGTAACACTTTAAGGTGTAAACAACTGTCCTTCCCAGGTCAGAATTAAATCTGCAACATTATTTTATTGTATCCCGAGCCATTTACTCTTTTACAAATCTACTTTCTCTACCTCTTTCTTCAGATGGCTGTGCAGAAGATTCTGGAGAAGGCTGTACAGAAGAACTCGTGGAAGGCTGAAGCACAGTGGCTGAAACTCGATTCCCCTCGCTCCCTTCCACTTCAACCTCTCCCACTTGGGTACGTGGTGAATATGGGTTCAATACCTCATAGCTTGACTCTTGCCTATTTCTGTTCATGCACATAAGTGAGACACCTGACATCAATATACTGATGAACAGGATCACTGCTGTAGTAATTATCTGTTAAGAAAGCAAAGAAAATACACCTAAATAAAAAATAAAGGAAAATAGTTGCATACATTTGTCTTTCTAACTTCTGTACTTTTCTAAATGTACTAACAAATGCATCTGAATAAGACAGAGTTTTTTGTATTTACTACCATCTTGTGGTACTGAAAGAGCAATCAGTACACGAGAGTAACTACCATGCAATCCAAAAACATCCCCTCATCATCACCTTTCCCCTCTGGATCACTAGGTGCTCCAGTTCAAGTTCTCTTCAGGTACCTTCTAATTCCAAAGAGGAATGTGCTCTTGTCATCCTCTGACACAGCTCTAATTTCCATGCTTTCGCCAATGGGGAGCATCGTATTAATTAACCTTTCCTTCTAATCATCTGCCACTGATACCCAGAGTCCACTCTGAGGCTATTTAATACTTGTGTCAGGGTTATTCATGTGGCACTTTCACACTCGCAGACTCTCTATCCACCAGAAAGACAGAGGGAAAACATGACAAATATCTATGCTTGTGCACTTTACACCCTCTGAGAAGAGGAACTCATTATTGGTAAAAACGGTAGTTCAGGCTCAGAGGCTTTCAACCTATGATTGTGCAGCGAAGTCTCTCATAGTACAAGCAGTTACTGCTACACAGGTAATATAGATCCTATCTATTACAGACCAAAAGCCATTAATTAGCTACTGGATAGTAACAATTATAGATAATTATCAAGTAAGACTACAAATTAGTCACCAGGAAAAGGGCTCTGCAATTCATTACCACTCATAAGCCTTTTTTTTTGGGAAGCCTACTCCCTTTTTTTCTTAGTCATGGTTGCCTAAACGTGAAAGTCCTTGTTCAAACAAGATTTCCTAATGGTTCATTACAGAAATACATTTTGGTATCAATCTATAAGCTACTTATATAAGAAGCAAACAGAGAACACAATTTCTCAATAATGTAATGGACATGGCAGAACTCTGAAGTTATGAGGACAGAACATGTTCATACCTGGTATTTTCCATAAAAAAAGGCAGAGTCAATACTAGTGCTGTTACGTTCACCAACAATTAGCAAGATTCCCACCAGAAGTGTTGGTACTCTGAAAGAGCAAAATACAAAGTAACATATTCAGCATGTTCCCACTAATTCTAAAGGGAAACATCTGAATTAACTTACCCCCATCCAGCTATGACAATAAACCCAATGGGAATCTTTACTGATTCTCTCTTCCTCAACAGAAACAAAGAGAAAGATAGAAAACCTACAAAAAAACACAAAAGCAAAAGAAGTGTCATGTTTATTATTAAGAATGGAACTGACAGTTACAGAATCTAAACACTCTGTGACGTGACCTGTACAATAACTAAGGTATTCTTTTCAGACCTTCAAATAGTTCAAAACTCTTTTTCTAGTTGTATTCTGAGAAAGTAAAATACAAACACCTATTGTCTTAAAAAATCAGTATTAATAACGAAGCACTGAAAAAATTTCTGCACACTTTATATTACATACACACTTCTAAATTCTTATGAAGGCTTACAAGTGTTTAAAAGATATCCTAAAAGGTCTCAACAGTAATTGATCTAGTCTTAAGTAACCTACAAATAATGTTGCATTCTGTTATGACATTTCTTTAAAAACTGACTAGTCCTTTGTAAAGTCAATGCTAAATTTCACAAAAAAAGTTTCACATATTTTTACATATTTAACTATATATGGGAGTATCTTCTGGGAGTGCCTATTCTATTCAAAACTCAGAAGCTCAGCAACATTTCCCATGCTGAAGCAAAGCTAGTATTGATTTTAGGCTACACTAATCATGAGCTACCTATTTCAGCTAAACACAACTTACTCCACAAAAACACCACAGGAATTAAACCCTTAAACTTCTGGACTCAAGAACAGTATACACAGTCTCCCGAATAATCCAAAGTCTCTTTTTTTATAATCCATGTAAGGGTATCCCAGTTTCTTGATCCATCTTTCAACTCTGCCTACTGCAAGTAATCCCTTTATTAATATTCTACACCTGCAGAACACATGCATTGTTTTTAGAAATTGCAATTGTCAGGGGAAATAAATGTTAAAGCTGCCTTGGTATTTCCCTTCATTCTGTACTTCCTACTTCTCTGAGGCACAAGGTTTTTAAATCTTCTTAATGCTGAATAACTGGAAATCTTAAATTCTACAATAAGTAAAAATGGCCAACAAGCTTTTGACTAGCTGAAGGGCAACCACCACATTCACTCTTCTTGTAATTGCTTCTGCCTTGAGAGCGTGTTCTTGTCTTTCGTTGCAAGCTAGCAAGGATGCTGTACCTAGCAACAACAAACAAGACCTGCCCTAGGTACAAGCTTCCGATAGCAGAAGCAGTGCCTGACACATTCAGCCCGGTATCGCCAGCGCTGCAGCTTGGCACAGTCTACAAGTATGCACATCTGCAGGACTGCACACAAAGGAAAGGAACAATTACTCTGAAGAATATAAGCAAATTATTTCAGTACATCAAGCTTCTATTACAGTACCTAGGTTCTGCCTAGAAAAATCATACCTGTCCACAGGTAGGTGCTATAAAGCGAGCTGTACAGGAATATAAATACTAGGATCTGCATGGTGATGTCTTTCTCTTTAACAATGAAATTCCATACCACCATTCCAATGCAAGCAACACACTGGAAAGAAAGGTAAGATGCCATTATTTAAATTGCAAAAGCAGGATGACAAGAAAAACTGAACACAGTGTAACACTGCTACAATAAGCTTCAAAACTCCACCCCCAGATCCACTGGAGTGTAATTTTATGAATTGCATAGTTCTCACAGCAGTAAAGCAGTGCAGCAGTAAGCTCAATATTAGTTATGTCACTGACTAGAGTATCCTATTTTCAGGGGGGTTTTTTGATGGCAAATATATAGCTGAGATAAACTGGGAGTAAGTCAAGTCAGGAAAAAATATATAATCTTTGTATATCTTATTGTAAGTAGATCGTAAAGCTTTTATTAAGTACAAAACATTTATCTAAAATGCTTTGGACATGAAGCTGAGATCAACAGATGTTTGTTCAGCCAAGAATTACACAAGTTTTCACACAGTGACACCTCATACATGACAGTTTTAGTACTGAAGGAATCTGAAAAAAATAGGCTGACATATTATGAAAACAGTAACACAATAGTTCAACATTTTTTAAAAATGAAAGCTAACTTTGCTGTTACAGGTAAGAAGCACCTGCTACTCTCATACACGACTTCTTTCAAATGTGATTCCACAATCACACCTCAGAGAGTTTACTCTTTTTTTTTTTTAAGTACAGAACATTTTAGAAAGCACTACTGCACAGATGTATTGCAAGCACAGGCTGCTCTCACCGAATGTAACAGCAGTTGTGCAGTTACTTCAAGGGAAGAAGGAACAGGTACTCTGTAGCTTTCTCTCAGCTTAAACAACAACTAAAATTAATTCAGAGCTATTTAGCTTTGCCCTTCCCTAGCCACCAGCCATGCATTCCCACACCCCTCCCTTGCATCAGCACTGGCACCTGTCTGATCCCTCAGAGAGCCACTTCAGGGAGCAGAAGGAGCATGGGGATTAGTTTCCTATTCAGCTCCTTGAACCAGGTCGCCCTAGAGTCAAGCACACGCTGCTGCTGATCCTGGCGTTGCGAACTTCAGGTTGGCATAAACTGACATGGAAGTGCATTCTACACTTAGGCAGTAACTTATAGTGCTAAAAATACACTTCAGAAGCCATTCTCTGTTCTGATTGCTCATAGTTCTGTTTGAGAACCGTACTACCAGCAAAAACTCTCCTTTTCTTCAAGGGTGTATTTTAAGACACAGAAATTGTTTAGACAAGTTGCACATTAGATTCCCCCGCCCTTCTTAGATGACTACAAAGATATAACTATAGAAACCAAACTTGTACAAATGTTAAAAATAAGACTTAAAAAAACCCCCAACACCATTCTTCTTACTACTGACCTGAGCAACAAGTAGATTTGTTGTAATCATATGAGGAAGCTGTTTGTATTTCTTACTTAGAACAACGACAATAAGAGACCAGATCTGGAACACAAAAGATAAAATGGAATTTGAGACTAAAACACAAACCAGAAGAACAAGATGAGTATTCTGGCAGCCTATGGTGAAATTAAATACACAACAAATCTTCTTGACAAGTTTCTTAGCAACATGACTCCTGTAGTCAGCTCCACACGATCTCCTGCCAGTCCCTATGCCTCAGAATGTAAGTCCAGAAAAAGCAATGTATCTTTGTGTTTTCATGACACTGAAATATTTCCAAGGAGTACCAAAGGCTTGCCTCTGGTGCACAGAAGCCTGGCTGTTCCTCAGGACACGAATGACCACAGAATAGCCTGGCAATTTAGAATTTAAAAGGTCTCCTCCCCCCTGTCCTTACTGAATCTCTCCAGATTATTCGTGACAGCAAGAGGCAGCGTTCACTTCTGGCTTCCCTTGAAGCACAGTTTCAAGACAAAAGGACTTCAGGGAGACAACAACTTAAGAAAATTCCAACTTTCTCCAACATGGATGTTTTTATTTTAAAAAAGAAAACAAAATAAACACACTATCTGTAGTACCTATAAAACCAAAACACAATTTACATTGGACTTCTGAGATATCAACCCCCTTTTTAAGAACTGGGCACCCAGAATTTCTAGGAAAGGAACTTGATAAAGCTAAATTAAAACTTCCAAGTTAAACATTTTCACTAACAGTCATTAATACTTCATTAAAGAAATAGTCACTGCTGTTTCCGGAGCTGAAGTTTTTACATAGCCTCCATTACTGCGATATCCAAGCACCTCATATGGTTTGATGCAATTATTCCCTGTGAGGTATTCCCTTGCACCCCATTATTTTTTAAAAAACAAAGAGGGACTAAGGGCGAGTAGCTGATAGCTCATCTGCACACACATTTTATGTATCAGGCAGCCAAATACTAAGCTCTCAAGCACTGCACCGGTGCTTTAATTCACTTACCCATCTTCCTCTACAGCGCAACTTTCCAGCTGACCCATTGCTAAATCGAGATTTTTAACTTCTTCCTCATCGTTCCGCAACAGGATACAAAGACGAAATGCAAGTCTCATCTTATCATGACTTGATTTGCTGCTTATGTACTAACACTACCCTGGCACAACAGTGTGCTTTTGTATTTCACGTCACCAACACCTACCAGAGAAACGAGGCTGACAATACTTATATCAAAGCTAACATTTTGGAGTGCAGATGCCAGTGGGTTGGGGTCCATAGAGGGAATGGTCAGCAGCCACGCGGAAACATACATAATAGGCGCAGACACAAAAGTGCTTATCACCATGCCTGAGGTAATCTGCAAAAAGAGTCAAATAGAAACAAGAACAGAGTTAATCAGATCTCCAGCTAAATAATCTGCTTTCAGGAATACAACCAAATTGTACCTTTGACTTCAACATAAATAGACCTTTAACAAAACACTGAGTTGTTTCTATGACAAATTATTTAGAATTTGAGCCATAAAGTACCCATTTTATACATACAGTTAAACTGAAAATTTTAATAAGCTTCTGAAATGGTAGGAATACAGAGTTCCCTACTACAGATTTACAGAGATTTTTCATGGGTGTCAAACATACTAATGACTACAGTCTGGGAGTGGATTTACAATGTCATAATTTACTTTTGGATGGAGAGATTCACACCACAAATATATAAGCAAACATGTAGTTATACAAATACTAAAATACACAGATTCAGATATAAGAAGCCATATTAATTTACGTCTAAGTGATTTCTATCTTGGCTTCTCATTGTCTTTCTGCTTTCCAGAATTTGAACAGTGATGGAAGTATGAATTTTTACTCATAATACAGATACTACAGATCTCTGTTTTAAAGAGATATCCTCAGTCTGTTGGGCACAAAATTCTGTCTTGTAAGGTTTACTTTTAGTGTCCCTTTTTTTTCCTCCTTTTCTTTTAAAAAAACCTATACAAATAAACCAAAAAATAGATAACATCAAAAACAATGGAAGTCAACACGGATGTTTTAATGTCACTTCAAGTGGAAGAAAGGAAACAGTTGTAAAATTTGTATCTTAAGTTTAAAAGATAATTGACACCCTCTACTACAAAAAAAAAAAAGTAAAACGCATTTCTACTGCAAGATTTAACTGAAGGGCAAAACAACAGAATCAGTTAAAGCATAAGCTCTTCCATAAGCTTTCAATATTAAGCTACCACTGGTCTCTACTCAGGTGAGTAACATAATTTCTGTTTTTTCCTACAGAAACAGTAGCTCAAAGATAAGGTCTTTGGAAAAGAACAAAACCAAAACCCCAACAACAAAAAATATTTATATTTAAAGTTCTTCCTACCAGAGGCATGAATAAGAAAAGTATGAATCACAGAATCACAGAATAGTAGGGGTTGGAAGGGACCTCTGTGGGTCATCTAGTCCAACCCTCCTGCCGAAGCAGGGTCACCTACAGCAGGCTGCACAGGACTGCGTCTAGACAGGGCTTGAATATCTCCAGAGAAGGAGACTCCACAACCTCCCTGGGCAGCCTGTTCCAGTGCTCCGTCACCCTCAGAGGGAAGAAGTTCTTCCTCATGTTCAGATGGAACTTCCTTCGCTTCAGTTTGTGCCCATTGCCCCTTGTCCTGTCACTGGGCACCACTGAAAAAAGCTTGGCCCCATCCTCCTGACACCCACCCTTCAGATATTTATAAGCATTTATTAGGTCCCCTCGCAGCCTTCTCTTCTTCAGGCTGAACAAGCCCAGCTCCCTCAGCCTCTCCTCGTAGGGGAGATGTTCCAGTCCCCTCATCATCCTTGTAGCCCTCCACTGGACTCTCTCCAGTAGCTCTTCATCTTTCTTGAAGTGGGGAGCCCAGAACTGGACACAGTACTCCAGATGAGGCCTCACCAGGGCAGTGTAGAGGGGAAGGAGAAGCTCCCTCGTCCTGCTGGCCACACTCTTCTTGATGCACCCCAGGATCCCACTGGCTTTCTTGGCAGCCAGGGCACACTGCTGGCTCATGGTTAACCTGTCGTCCACCAGGACACCCAGGTCCCTCTCCGCAGAGCTGCTCTCCAGCAGGTCCACCCCAAGCCTGTACTGATGCATGGGGTTGTTCCTCCCCAGGTGCAGGACCCTGCATTTGCCCTTGTTGAACCTCATCAGGTTCCTCTCTGCCCAACTTTCCAGCCTATCCAGGTCACGCTGAATGGCAGCACAGCCTTCCGGTGTGTCTACCACACCTCCCAGTTTTGTGTCATCAGCAAACTTGCTGAGGGTACATTCTAACTCTTCATCCAGGTCGTTGATGAAGAAGTTAAACAAGACTGGGCCCAGTACTGACCCCTGAGGGACACCACTAGTTACCAGCCTCCAACTAGACTCAGAGCCGCTGATGACAACCCTCTGAGTTCTGCCATTCAGCCAGTTCTCTATCCACTTCACCGACCACTCATCCAGCCCACACTTCCTCAGCTTCCCTAGGAGGATTTCATGGGAGACTGTGTCGAAAGCCTTCCTGAAGTCGAGGTAGACAACATCCACGGCTCTCCCTTCGTCTACCCAGCCAGTCATGTCATCGTAGAAAGCTATCAGATTGGTCAGGCATGATTTCCCCTTGGTGAATCCATGCTGACTACTCCTGATAACCTTCTTTTCTTCCACTTGCTTCATGATGGCCTCCAGGATAAGCTGCTCCATCACCTTTCCCGGGATGGAGGTGAGGCTGACCGGCCTGTAGTTCCCTGGGTCCTCCTTCTTGCCCTTTTTGAAGATTGGAGTGACATTGGCCTTTCTCCAGTCCTCGGGCATCTCTCCTGTCCTCCAGGACCTCTCAAAGATGATGGAGAGTGGCTCAGCAATGACATCCGCCAGCTCCCTCAGCACTCGTGGGTGCATTCCATCGGGGCCCATGGATTTGTGGACATCCAGATCGCTTAAGCGATCCCTCACACAGTCCTCCTCGACCAAGAGAAAGTCGTCCTCTTTGTAGGCTTCTTCTCTTACCTCCGGGGCCTGGGATTCCTGAGGGCCAGTCTTAGCACTGAAGACTGAAGCAAAGAAGGCATTCAGTAGCTCTGCCTTCTCCGCATCCTCCGTCACCAGGACACCCGCCTCATTCAGCAGCGGCCCCACATTGTCCCTAGCCTTCCTTTTGCTGCTGATGTAGTTGAAGAAGCCCTTCTTGTTGTTTTTGACATCCCTTGCCAGCTTCAATTCCAGATGGGCCTTGGCCTTCCTCGTCACATCCCTGCATGCTCTCACCATGTTCCTGTACTCTTCCCAAGTGGCCTGCCCCTCTTTCCACATTCCATGGACCTTTCTCTTCTGCCTGATCTCTGCTAGAAGCTCCTTGTTTAACCATGCAGGTCTCCTGCCTCCTTTGCTCGATTTCTTTCTCAGGGGGATGCATTGCTCCTGTGCATGGAAGAAGTGTCGTTTAAAGAGCGACCAGCACTCATGGACCCCCCTGCCTTCGAGAGCCCTGGCCCACAGGATTCCTCCCAGTAGCTCCTTGAAGAGGGCAAAGTCAGCCTTCCTGAGGTCCAAGGTTTTGATCCTGCTTATCGCCCTGCTCCCTCCACGCAGGATCCTGAACTCGACCATTTCATGGTCACTGCAGCTGAGTCTACCTCCAACCTTCACATCCTCCACCAGTCCCTCCTTGTTTGTTAACACGAGGTCCAGCAGCGCGCCTTTCCTTGTTGGTTCCTCCACCACTTGCATCAGAAAGTTATCATCGATGCTCTGTAGGAACCTCCTGGATTGCGCCTGCCTAGCTGTATGGCCTTCCCAGCTGATGTCAGGGTGGTCCCCCATGAGAACCAGGGCCTGTGACTGTGAGGCTGCTTGCAGCTGCCTGTAGAAGGCCTCATCAACCTCCTCCTCCTGGTCAGGTGGCCTGTAGTACACACCCACCGTAATGTCACCCGTGTGAGCCTGTCCCTTAATTCTAACCCACAAGCTTTCAACTTGTTCCTCATTTGCCCCCAGGCCAAGCTCAATGCATTCTACTTGCTCCCTCACATATAGAGCAACTCCCCCACCTCTCCTTGTTGGTCTGTCTTTCCTAAAGAGTCTGTAGCCATCTATGACAGCATGCCAGTCATGCAAGTTGTCCCACCACGTTTCTGTGATGGCGACCAAGTCGTAGCTGTCCTGCTGTATAATGGCTTCCAGCTCCTCTTGTTTATTGCCCATGCTACGTGCAATGGTGTAAACACACTTGAGCTGGGCTGTCAATCTCACCCCTGGCCTTGGCACGCCAAGCCTAGGCTCATCCCTAGTGAGCTGGGCAATATCCCCTTCCCCCTTCGAATCTAGTTTAAAGCCCTCTCAATGAGCCCAGCCAGCTCGTGGCCAAGAATTCTTTTTCCCTTTTGAGATAGCTGAGTTCCACCTGTCGCCAGCAGGCCCGGTGCTGTGTACACCTCCCCAAGGAGGACTCCTGTATACTCCTCCCCATGAGGACTTATTTAGAAATGTGTACTATCAAGACACTGGAGACATCAGGAAAGAGTATTTTGCTTAATTAATAATCTGAAATATAATTTATATTTCAGATCTAGGGAGTACAAGTAAATCTAAGGAGCCTATACAACAGAAAAGCAAAAATTTGTCAAGCCTATTTAAGTATTTCATCAACAAAGTTACGCTCAAAGTTAGTATATGTTTGGGAAAAGCTAACTACATACAATTCCTACTTCCATATTAAATTGACTTGCAAATATTGCGACACCAGGTGCTGCTGGAAAAACTCCATAAAGAAATGCATAGTTTGATAAACTGGTGTGGTTGACTACGCTGTCGCTCTTGTCGAAGAGTTCCACCATTTCTCTACAGAGAAACGGCATCATAAGTCTGAAAAGAGAAGGGAAAAAAGTAATTACAAAAAAAATACTACTCAAGCCACAGCAATAGGCTCTTCTTTACTTAGACAATGAACCAAAAGGAAATTTAAGGATTATTGGGATACTATTCATGAAAAGCAAAATACTGGCATCAGTTTGAATGACTGCCTTTACTTTTACCATGACATTTACCAGCTGCTTAAAAATTTTGTGTCACAAGTTGAACCAAAAAGCTCATACACAACCGAAAAGAAAATTGTAAAAAAGTGACGCCAATCCCTGGGACATAAGCACATTCTCTGATTGTGCAGACATGTTCTGCGTATAAACCTCAGATTTAGAAAAATAAAAAATACCCCTCATTTTTAAACTGTCATAATATCTCTATGCAGTCAGCAGCTTTGAAAATGAGACCACCTTTATGCAACCTGTCTTAAATACAACAAAGGCTCAAGATTAAGTATCCCATTCTGAAAGTTTTGGCCAGCAAAAAAACCCCTGCCTCCATGCTATTCCGTTCGCCTTCAGCAATACCCCAGATCTCACACAGACTATGCAAGCCTTACACAGGCAATTACATAAACTCATCAGTAAAGCAAAGCAGTAACATAAAAAATAATTTTTTGTCATGTTTTTAAAAAACTTGTCACTGAGCTGGTTTACAAGCTAGGTCTTAAAGTTTGCTAGTTAGTTGTACTGATATTCAAATGCACCATCAAATTTTACAGTATAAACTTAATCACCAAACAATCATTCTATTATGCTAATTGTAGCTCTGTAGCAAATAAAATATTTAGTTCACACCAGTAACTGAGATATATGTAAACAGGGAATACAATGATGGCATAAGTTCTAAATACAAACTGTCATTTATTCATGCTTAGAAGTCAGGCTGTTTAAAAGTGTAAAGTGATCACTTCAAGCTCTTCCAATATAGCAGTTTCAAAGGTTTATACACAAAGCAAGCAAAACCAACTAATTTAGAGATACAATATTTAATCCAAAGAAAATGCAAATACTGATGAAATAATACTTTAACTCACTGTTGTCTAACGATTTAAATAGTAAATTTTATTTTTAAGCTAGTAATTCCCCATACATCCAATTCATGACAGATGGCCTGTGGGCAGTCCATGAAGCCACAGCACCCCTGAATTTTTTTCTCTGCAGAGCCTGACAACAGGTTTGTGGTGTGCAAAATTTCTTTTTAAAGCTAACAGCTGTATACTATCAGAGTTTGGGAAGCACTCACCCAAAATACTGCAAGTGAAACATACTATCACTATAATGATTTTGAGAGAAAAGCCATCTGACCAGCATATTCAGAGCTTAAAACATCTAGAGAACAAAATTAGAAAAGTACATAAATCACACTTACAGTTTTGCTGTGATGAGAAGGATCAGTGCAAGAAACATACCCTTTGTCAGTTTTTTTGTTTGTCCCACCATAGTCAGCCCAAGGTAAAAAAGCGCGGAGCCAGAAAACGAACTGCCAAGTCCATCAAGGAAGTTTTCAAGGTATTCGGGAATTTTCTGGCCAAGAATAAAGTTTGAGGCAATTCCTATGAAGACCATGAATACAATTGGGTTCTGCAAAACTCGAAGGAGTGCTAGACCCACTATTTTGATTTTGCTCTGTGACACAGTGCGGTTATCCCTCCACTTCTGGATTTCACAGAAGATAAACCCAAGAGGGTTTAGCATCATAAGAGATATTGGAGCCACTAGGTAAATGTACTGGAGATATTCTGGGTAAGTTGTTTGATACAAAGCTTCAACTAGAAGACAGGAAATGAAAAGTGATGAGTGATAACATTTCAGTACAAAAATACGTTAATATTGAAATTGATTTTTGTTGTCTGAAAACTAGAGAAAAAATATTTCATTATCCTTCAGAGGTAACCACAATTACAGTCAATATAAGATGATATAGTAAGAGAAATATGCCCAGTCACCATTAGGGCACAGTTGTCTAACGAACACATTAAAGATCAAAGATTAACTATCCAACAATATTTAACGATTCCATGAATATTCAACATTTACAGGAAAAAAAAGAAATAATACAACAATCCCACATGCCCTTTGAGTCATCCCAAATGCTGAAAACAATCGGCGTTTTCCCGAATTGCTTTTCCTCCCCTGAAACATGAGACTTGTGCAGAATTACATGCACCTTTGCAGGTCACAAGTTGCTTCTCATCTTAGGGGAGTCCCAAATGTCTGGATTTTCACCAGTTTTTGTGTGGGTAACTCTGGTGCAATCTTTCTACACTGATTCAGTAAAACCCAGCAAAGCACCAACCAAATAAAAAAATACTTTAGAACATAATTATTAGTTCATTTTCTGGAACTCCTCAGGATGCAAGTTAGTGATGTAGTTCTGGTCCCTCAAGGAACTTTAAATCATGAGTATTTATTTTCATTGTTACTGCATACTTGTGAGTCAAGGCAGAACTGCTTCTTCTGTTCTGTCAAGTTTGTGCTAACAGCACTTCAAAAATCGTGAAAAGATTCTGGAAAGATACACAAGATTCTGTCCTAGTGTGATTTAAAAAAAAACATCAATATTTTTAAAGTAGGATTTTGTTTTCTTTTAATTCTAATACCCTATATTAAAGGCACTTGTAAAGCTGCAAGGTCTTGAATCCTGCAGAATGCAGATGAATTTGGTCTTCCTATCACAATTTCATGACGTCATATTGAAAAGGAAAAGGAGGAAATTAGGCATACGAAGCACTTCCTCACATTAGCAGTAAAATAACGTTTAAATTGCTTCATGTCTGCATTTTAAACATCGTTTATAAATAAAGAGTTCAATTGAAATTATTTTAAAATTGCTAGGACTATACTGTTGTATTTCCTACATAAGTATTAAATGACGAATTAAATCTACCAAAATTGCTGTTTAAATGGTTCACCATCCAGTATTTACCTGTGTAAGAATGCCACATTAATTTCCCAAACTCCTTTGGAAAGTTAAATGTTATCTTTTGCCTGCCTTATAATGTTATTATTTCCAATAACTTTCAAGAAATATGCAAAGTGATGCTCTCCATTTTAGTTTTTCCTACCCAAGTTAGAGAGAAATACTTTCTTCCCCAGGCAGACATATCTTAACATGCAGGTGCAATTCTATTTGTACTACAAAGAATATAAAAAAGAGGAAGCCCTACTGCATAAATACACCAACTAGACTTATCTATGTGATAACTTCGCACTCTTAAATTACTAAATAAAGTTTAAGATCACTGAGTACCCAAATGTTGCAGGTATTTCCATTTCCCCGTATACTAAACTTGTTCTTTTTCTGCAAAAGTTTTCCCTCGTGACTATGTTTTTCAAAATCCAAAAGATTTCTACCTTCGTATTAGTTAAGCATCTGGAATGACAGGATCTACTAAGTGCTAAATCAGCATTTACTATAAACAGCCTTCTCTTTAGATTGAATAGACTGACAGTCTCCACTCGTTGATTTCCAATACATAGGAAAAAGCACTAAAGGTTCTTTTCCTCTTACAAACTATAATTAAAGTACATATACAACAGCAGGTCCTAAAATTCTGAATAAAATACTGAACAGAACTACCAAGGTTGTGGTTACTTACTGCATTTACCAAGCCGGTTTTAAACACTAAATATATTCTGATTAATAAAAACACTTAAAACATGCTGGACACTTTCTATGTAAGTCAAATTTTTCTAAAACTCCAAACCTTACAGCGATGCTTTTACGCTACTTTACTCAGAGTGCCTATTTCAATCAAATGCAACTCAACACAAGTCACATGTAAATAATGTCTGAGTGAAAAATGTAATAAATAATTAATTTTTGGTAAAGTGAAACAGTATACTTCATACTATATATTAAGCTCTATAAGTAATTTAACTGATGTATGAAGTCACAATGCATTTTCCTGAGTAGCATAAAGTGGAACCAATGTAGATTGCTGAGTCAGTGGGGGAAAAAAAAGAAAACACTCTTAAGGAGTCATTAAGATAGTGAAAATAATCCAGAACTTCTATCTCCAATGAAAATTTTTCTTTTTATTAAATTAAGGTGCCTGCTTGCTGATCATAACAAAAAACTGAAATTAAAGATATTTTAATACTTTTTAAGTAAAATCAATTTTCCACATCCCAGTTGCTCAAAATTACATGTAAACCACACTGTAGTTGTTCATGCTTAATACAATTAGCACCATTAAAGTCATGGTAACTGGAGCCATCACCCACACAACACTTCCGCTACACCTGTGCTTTAACAATACAGCACCGGAGACTAGATGAAGCTGTTCTGCTGGAGTTGTATCATCTCACTTAGTAACAAAAACCAAACAGACAAAGCTTTTTATTGTAGTAATTCTATATTGGCGGGTCTGCTAGCAAACCTCTGTACCAGTTGTTTTTCACTCTAAACCAGCATCTGAACCGTTTGCACTGTAGAACTGTGATTAGTGAAAAATGAGAGTGGTGATCTTTGAAAATTTAATCTGTATTTTAATTGTCCTACGTGCATATCTTTGCTCAACAGCAAAAAATAGCGAAGTGGTTATTAAATAAAAAAAAACTTACAGGGGATGAAGACTCAGGACTTTATCTAAGAGTTCAAACTGCCTTTTAAAATAGTGTTATTGTAATACACAGATTTGTCAATACTGATACTTTTTCCTTTACAGATTTCAAATGAAGCAGCCCTCAAAAATGTATTTCCATTAAAAGATCAGGTTTTGCTCAAAACACTACCCATCATCATACATAAAAAAAATAAGGCAGGCATTCTTTGCTGCCCAGCCCTGCAAACACTTCAGAGAAGCCACTAACAGTAGGAAGTTTGCACACCTGACAGCATGAACCAAACACTGGGGAAAGTCTGGGGATGGGAGAAGGACAGGAAAGGAAACAAACAGCTCTAAGAAGTAAATAACCCTTAAGCATCTACAGTGTTACTCTTGCATTAAATATTCCAGTAAAGCTCTTAATGAACTAAATGTTGTGAATTTGGCTAGATTGCGCATCGAAGAAATATGAATCATATCTTCTAAATCATAAAATACTTGAAGAAAAGTGTAATCTGACAAGAAAGTCATTCAAAGTAGAAAGAATGTTTTAACTAGAAAGATACAATGGAATTGTTTTCAGACAACCTCAAACTGGAAAAAAAAGAGAAACTCTACTTGGCATTTCAATCCAGTACCAAGAAACATAGATGTAATCCTCACAGCCCTATTTGTGATAGACTTCTGATTTCTCTCAAGAGAAATAAATCTCAGGAGATGCAACTGAGGGACACTGGGTATTTTCACCTATGTAAGAAGAACTTTGCAATTGCATTTGTCTATATGTTATACATATCAAAAAAATTTGAAACGAGTATGAAAGATTCAAGATTCTCCTGAGCATGATGCCCTAGAAAAGGGAAAAAAAACCTGGCAACTCTTCAAGTAATCCAAAATACGGTGCTACTTGTTGTTACATATAATCTGAAACTGCATGTTTAAGCTTATGTTTTGTAACTGTATTTTAAACTCTGTAATCAAATGCCTTGCTTTTTGCTTTGCTAAAACTAATTTGCTTTCTTTCTTCGTTCTTAACCTTGTCTCGATGATAAGAGTGATCTCAAGACAATTTGAGAGGCACAGAGTACTCTCTCTTCAGGGAGTAGCAAACAAATATGACACAGTCCAGGCATCCTCTCCAAATGCCTTCAACTCGAGGTGTATTTTGAAGATCCTGATACCTGCAGTGTGCTTTCCCACACCAGCCACACGGGTCAGCCTGGGGAGAGGCAGCACTGAAAGCCGCAGTGGCACAAAAGAGCTTCTCAAGGCAGGTAAAAAGCGCTGCAATTCAGACAGCAGCAGGTGGGAGAAGCCTGCCACAACTCCAGATCATGCCTTAAGTACCATAGTACATATTGCTAAAAGCATATTAACATACCAGTAAAAAAACCTACAAAAAGGAAAAATAAAAAAAAAATCCTGCTTATCAAAAGGGAAGAAAATAATAGCCTTGCAGATTGGCAAAAGACATGAAATTATGTTTGATAACTGATGTTGCTTGGAATTCATAATATAGGCTTACAAGAACATGAGTATAGTTACACAAGTTATACTCTGAATGCCTCTTTGTTTTTTGTTTGCTCGTTTTTTAGCTCCACTGGACTGGTGGTTAGTTACACATCCCGAGAATGGCACCACAGCCACATAAAACTCCCATTTGAGATACACAAATGCAAGTTACCACAAATCACGCAGCTATCTTGCTTTTCAAAGACTGGCTTCTTCCAAGTCTACATCCTAAAGCATGTCTACTGGCCACAATAGAGTAAAGATTAAGGGATAAAGCATGATTTGCTACATAAATAATGTTACATAGAACAAAAAAGAGAAGTTTCTTCTGAACAGACTGAAAGTTTGTCACACACCCCACAGCCAGTAGACACGAACATTATGGCTAAATTATCTTTTTGAGCTAAACCAAGAGATAATGCCAAACTAACACAAACCCCACTACAGCTATTTCAGAGGCCACAGGTACAGGCTCATATTTTGTGAAGCAAAGAATTTTAGTCTCGAGGGAAACTCTGGCCGTTTCCCATAAGGAAAACTGCCTGCAGTAAGTGTAAGGTGATTTACACCAATTTTGAAACTATATTTTTAATCCTTTTTTTAAAAAAAACCTGATCTACTTTAACATGACAACATCACACAGACAACTGCAGTTGGATTGTTTTAAATTCTGTCTCATCCATAGCAGCTGACAGTTTTCTTCCCTTATCAAAAGTCCGTGGTCTGTGGTTAATAAATGTGACTTGAGAAGTGGCTTAGCTTGTAACTTCAGTTCAGAAGTCACTCTCAAATTATGGAAAAATAAAAGCAAACACATCTACAACACTGAAAAATACTTTTAAAGACAAAAGCTTAAGGAACTACTTACCTATCGGATATCCCAGTGCAAAGTCATTGCTTTGTGTAGCAAAAATAGGGAACAAACCTGCTTTGCTAAATCTGTTCTCAGGACTGGCTACCAACAAAGTTAAAACACAGACTAAGAAAAACACAGCAGCTTTGGCAACTAAAATACTGTACAGGAAGGACCAATTCACATTAGAAAAGTTAAGTACCACCATGTTTTTGAACAGTAGAGCTGGGAGTGCAAAACGGGACACAAAATTTCCCAGTCCTCTGGCCTGAGTTGATGTGATAATGTTGACTCTTCCAGCTATGTAGCCACAAAGAATTATTCCAAAGCATTCTAACAGGGCTGGAAAAAGCCTGCTTATTGACATAGAAGGAGTACCGCCAGTGGTATTGAGTCCAGCTTGTCCAGACAAAGAAACAGACATATTAGCTGAAGACGAGAGGTTCTTTGCAATGAAGTCTGAATAGCTATCCATTTCCTTTGTCCACCTCTTCCAAAGAAAGAGCATGAAATGATCTCATCTGTTAAAAAGAGAGAAAAATTATTTATTAACTTCCAAAGCTCTGTTTGTGAATGTTTATGGTATCAGGCTTACTGACAGAAGAGTTTACACTCACAAGTGTCTTACAAGTAAATAATGAAACAAATAATAAGTAGTTAAAGAGACACAACTCTGAGAAAGAACGCTGAAAAATCATTCCATACACACATTATCTTCTCACAAGCCCACACAATTCAACAAGACAATTGATAGAGGCTAAAAATTCCCGAAGAAATTTGAGGGTGACACTGAAATATTCAAATTAAACATAGATCAGGCATTCAAAAAGCAAAAAATCCATTGGAAGGAAAGGAGATATCACAAAGATTTTTTTTGTTATTACTCTAGGATCTAAACATCATCTAGACTAAATCACAACCCTTCAACACTTTCCAGTCATTGTTTCAGAAAGCAGTAATTGCTAAATTCTCAGTGTATATTCCTCACTTTCCTGGACTACCATTACAAGCCTAGTTAACTGTCTAACAGAATAGCACAAGACTCTTTACATACTCATTAGAAGCTTGTAACATTTCTTACCTTCGCAGCTCACTGTCAATTCCCAACTACAATTCTCAAATACTATTTTCTTTCAACTATCAAATTGTTAGTTTTCTTTTCTAACTCTTTTTGTTTGCCCCAGGATATCTTATCTCAGGTCCTCTCTAAACCACATCCTACTTAATTCTTTCTCCTTCACAATAAAAATACACTTTAAACTCCCAATATTAAAATCCCGGGCTTGACCTCCCTTTGACTACTGCTGTTCACCTCCGTTTCCACATGCACAGCTTTACGCACAGTCGGGAGTCCTCCTTCACCTCCATCTTTAGAGCCGATTTAATCTAGGTTCTGCCCCTGAAACAGCTCTTACCAAAATCCTGAAAGGCCCAAATCTTCTTAAACTCTCAGAATTGGCATTCCGTTTTCATTCCTTGTGACCATCACACACCTTTATCATAATCATCCTCTTCTTGAAATTTTGCCCTTCCCATATCCTTAGTAATTACAGCTCCTCCTAATGCCCCTCCCACCTCTACTTGATCCTATAAGAGGATCCCTCTAAATTTCTGTGGGTGCTGACAGGGCTCCTTCCTTGTTCCTCTTGTATCCCTACATCCTCTGCCTGTGAATTTTCATAAGCACTTACTCAATTATAAATAGATGAGTCATACATCTCTCTAATCCAGACCTATCTTCTTCTATTAAAACTATCATTTCAGCCTGTCTTCTACGATCTCTTTTATGAATATCCTGCTGTCAATTCAACTCCAATGAGCCTGACACTGTTCTCCTTTTCTCTCAGAAAGATGCTCCCTCAGCCATACTCGGTGCCATGTATCTATTTTGCTAGAGGTGAGTGACAAAGTTTACAACATCCTCTGATTTGAGGGAAATGCAAACATACTGAATTCATATTCATCTATAACTTTGTTGCAAGGAAAATCTTCATAGTCTGTCAGTTCTTTTTTTGTACATCCTTCTACAGACTCATTTCCACACATCAAAAAAACCCTGCTTTCATATTATTTTACAGTCTAAGCTTATGTCCTCTTCACCTATCATGGAATAACAAGAAGAATAGCCCTTACAAGTGAGTGCCAGGCAAGGAAGAGAAATTTGACCAAGAATTGTAGCTTCTCCACTGTGGCACAAAAACATTCGGCGAGGCCCCCTCTAGCTTCACAAAAGGCTGAGAGATCAAATCATCTTATCACCCTCCAGGCTAGTACCTTGCTTTGTGCAACTTTGACCTCTCCCAGTGTTGAGTATCCTGTGCTAATGATACATGTTCCAGTTAGCAAGAGATCTACGTGACATAGTGGCCAATGATCTAATTCATCACCCTATTGCTTACCCGTATTCCTACACACAATTCTTCAGACCCATGACATTAAAGTATGCATTAAGTATTTATGTACAACAGATAGGTCTTGTGACTCCCGATCTTCACTTGTTACCCGTGATCCCCTTTGAAAGGGCTGACTATAACACAGCATGTTCTGTATGCAAGAAGACATGTAAAGTCTGCAAATCAGATGAAGACAGAGGACACCAAACATCAGTATTCAGTGGTTAACAGCAAGGTCTTGCCAGAAACAGATATGGCTTTGGTGATACAGCTCTGAAACACATGCAGTCTATCAGCTAACTCTACATACAAAATTTTGACATGACGAAGTCATAAGCTAGTCTGGAAAGAAAGTCAAGATAATTTACCCCATTTCACAGAGATAGAAACTAAGGCAAAGGCAGACTGATTTGCTGTAAGTCATTTATCGTATCAGTGGCAAAGCAGAGATTTCCATTTCCCAAATCAGTGCTTTGTACAGCACAATGGCTAGATCTGTGCAAATTAATGACTAGTTTAAGAGTCTTCCCAGCCTCTTTGTATCCTGTCCTCATGGAACAGAGAACTCGCAACAGCCAGGTAAATAAATAAGTACAGCAGATCAGAGCAAAGGTGAGATCTTGTATGCTCTATTTCACATCCTGGCATCCAGCATATACTTCTTCACATGTAGCATAAACTCTTTGACTCACGACTTTTATTTATGCCTGAGGCTTTTAGTAAGCAATCCTACAATGCAGTTGTAATTTATCTGGACTGAGCAGCTGCATCATCCAAATCTGTTCAGTAGCCTTGGCAACCTCCTCTCCCAAGGAAAATGAGTCTCCAAGCAGGGCTTATTGTAAAGGTTGTAATTTTTTTTTTATGTTATAGATGATGCATTCACCCAGAGGTATTTGGACCAGAAGGTCAAAGTATTATCTACTACAGAACAATGGAAAAACTTGTAAGAAATAAAGCAGACAACAAACTATTTCTTCTACTAGCAGAACTCAAGGAAGTTGTTGGGATTTGTAATATGTCCAAAAGAGGATCAGAGATGGATTTCCGACACTGAATTCTTGAAAGAAGCCAGCCACATTCTACGCTTGCTGTAAAGGGAAAAGCAGGTTTTTGGCAAAGCCCCACCTCAAATTCTTCAAGGTTGCAGCACCGCATAGAGGTCACGCTCCTGGCAATGCAATGTGTTCAATCTACTCCCTGCCCTGCTGAGGTATTTTTTCAGAAATAAGATAAACGTGAAGCTTTTTCAACCAAATGCAACATTTGCTCTGTAGTGGAACTGTATTTTAGCTGTATCTATTCCTAAATTCTGCAATTCCTTCTCATCCTCTGTGCCTTCTTATCCAAGGCCCTATCTTTTACAACTGTGTCAATACTAATGACAAAATTTATTTTCTGATATTCTTACTCACAAAAGCCACAGGCTACATACAGTTATATAGTGGGAAGGACTTTTACCACTATGATATCTTCCTCTCTTTCTCTCCCGAGAAGTGGTTTGAGCTATGCAGGCTTTTTGCTTGCACAAACTAAGCCTTCACAGGCAAGTCTATCAATAAAGCCACACAAGCCCATACTTTTAAGGCAAAATTGTGCCTAAATTAAACACCTCTCTCTGTATTGAAGTTATTATTTCTCCTCATTAAATCACTACAAAATACAGAAGTGCTTTTGCCCCCATTTTATAATTCAGGACTGAAATAAACAGGCAGAAGACAGACTCTCTAGTTGTATCAGTCAGTTGCATGTGTTAAATCCTGTATCTTCCTCACTAGATCAAAACTGACATGGATATACGCCCACACATCCTAAACCACCTTTTGTAAAGCACCACAAATATTCCTTCAGCTTTCCTTCAGGCTATCTTCACCTTGAACTTCAGCACAAGGGGCCTTGTGAAGTCAGTCAGGCCCAATTCTTGGTGAACCACAGGAGTTTCAAAGAAACCGCATCGCAGTAAAGCTGCTATTGGCACTCCTCGCAGGGCTTTGAGCCTCCCTTCAGCTCCAGAGATGCACACATCCCAAAACATTCACATTTAATACAGATTATCTATTGCAGAGCAGTGGGTAATTTCCAGAAATGCAAGCTCTTGCACAGTGTGTTGCTTAACAGAGTGAATACATCTCTCGGCCCCTTTGGCTCTACAGGATACATGCATTTACATAACTGTTGTGAGATTGTGTAACGACTAATCGCAGATTTAACATACAGCCTTATCACATCTGGGGCTTAAGTCACACCAGCATCTCACATAGGCCAAAATGTCTTCAATTCACAGTTCTTAATGAAATCAAATATATTGATCTGACCCAAAACCTTACATTACCAAAATGTCTTCAATTAACAGTTCTTAATGAAATCAAATATATTGATCTGACCCAAAACCTCACAAACTTGTCTATTCTTACAGTAGATGTAAGAATTTAACTAGTCAAATGACACTAAAATAAGGAAATATAACACAGTCCCAAAGGAAAGCTCTTAGCTTTGACTCCATAGGACATACGATATGTGGTTATCCCTTCAGGGACTGAGATTTGAATCCTTGAAAACTCAGCCACAGCTGCATTGCTGGGAACTCCAGACAAAGCTTTTAGGAATAACACTGTCTTGTCTGCTGTCGCCTGTCAAGCATAGCTGCTTGCAGCCAGACTGTCAGCTTGCATTCGTAAGGAGGGACAGTGCAGCCGGCACGAGAGGAAGCCTGGTATGAAGACCAACAATAGACAGAGAGCAAGGAACAAATGCAGTTTACAATTCCCTTGAAACAAACTGGAGCACTGATATTTGCCCACTTCTCTTGTAGGTTGTCAATATTTGTAAAGTGTTAAAATTCACCAGACCAGAAACTCCATTCTCTAGCAGCTGTGAGTTAAGCAATATCAGGTTCCTCGTCGAGTACCGAAATAGAGAAGTTGTCTCTTTTTCCGGCAGGAAAATTCCTTTCATCTCCTTTTTTAATGAAAGTCAAAGACGATATAAGAGAGTAGAAGAGATACCTCAATGTACATCTCTCTGGTCTCTCACTCTCAAGCTTTCAGCTGATAACCACTCTCAGGAGAATTCTGGTGACACTGCCAAGGCTGTGCACATTGTTCATAAATTATATCCCACAATGTGACCTCATTTCCTACTTTAATGCAATGTGGAAACATCCCAAGGATGACACATTATTTTATTCAGAAGGCTGAAAATGGAATCGGAGCAGGAAGAGCTACCATTCATAGCAGCTCTAGCACCTCATCCGCAGCTCCGATAAGAACATGCTATATGTATGTTTGCGTAAAAGTTTGTACAGTAAGTCAAAGAGGAAGCAACTTTCGAGAGTTACAACAATAAAAGTGGGAAGAAATGACTACTGCAGTTCTGCAAGTTAACCGCAATTTTTACCTTTCTCTCTACTGGGCTAAGAAAGCAGGCACTGGATAACACTGTAACAGTAATTAATCCCAGAAGTGGGCCACCACCAGTTTGAAATCCAGACAATGCGACAAGAAATACCAGACCTTAAATGTCTCTGAGCAGCTGTTCTTCAAGATCACATTTCCTTTTTCGCTTTTTTCCCTACGCTGTCACTATAAAAACGCACCTGGGCAGCAGAGAAGCGGCGGAAGCCCGGCAAAGCCAAGGCTTGCCCCAAGCACACGGCTGGCAGAGCTCACAACAGCAACACTTCAAGCTCCATCAAAATTTGTCAGTGTGGGTGTTGATACAAGACCAAATGAAGCAACAGTTGCCAACAGCACAAAACACCTAGCCAGAAAAACAAATGGAAAACATACCTCCCCCTGATTTTCAATTAGGCTCATCTTCGGGCTTGTCAACAAAGAGATGCAAATTTGAAGAAAATGGCAAAACACTTTTCAAAATACAGATTATAATTTATTATTGGCAGCCCTTAAGAAGTGCCCCGCTTATCCCACTTGCCAAACAGGGGTGAAACATCCTCTGACTCACAGCGAGAAAGCCACAACCAAACCAACGTCTCACGTCTGCCCCTTCCTTGCCCATCACCGCTCTCCTTCCCACGGCCACCCCAGCTACCAGCACACAGCACTTTCACTCAGAAACGCCCGAGAGATAAAAAAACAACAGCAGCGTCCTGCGTGACAGCTGTCCCATCACAAAATACAGCCAGCAGCCGGGGAAGGGGCGGACAGCTTACCTACTTAGCTTTTGGTAGGCGCCTCCACACAAGGGTGCGTATAGAGGATTTGTACTCTGCCAAGGTGAGAACCTCTCCAAGGCCGAAGCCGCCGGTACCAAGGCCCAGGAGGGGAGGGCTGGGCCGGCCCGGCCCGCCCCGGCCCGCCCCGCCAGCGGCAGCCCGGCACGCTCGCAGCCGGCTCAGTACCCGGCGGGGCCGGGGCCGGCCCCGAGGCCCCCGCCGCAGGGGGAGCGCCGCTGCCGCGCACCGCCCCCCGCCGCCCGCCCCGCTCGCCGGAGGCCAGGCCCGGGCCGGCGCCCAGCCGCGCCGTGCGGGGCCCGCGGGCGGGCTGCGGGCGGGCAGGGGCGCAGGGCTGCGCGGCAGCCGCCGGCGGGGGGGAGGGATCAGCCGCAAGATGGCGGCGGCGCGCGGCCAGGCCCCTCAGCCGGCGGGCGAAGCCCTCCGCGGCGGCCCGGGTGCGGCCTCTGCCCCGAGGGCTTCTGCCGCTCCCGGGAGCCGCCTTCCCTGCCGGGAGCGGAATAAGCCCCCGCCGGCTTCTCCCCAGAGCAGACCGAGGCGCCCGCTGCCACCGGGCCCCCGGCCCGGCTGAGAGGCGCTGCCTCCCGGCGGGCGTGAGGCAAAACAGAGCCCCCGCCCGGAGCGGCGCCCAGCGCGGGGCTCGCCGACCTTTATCTGCCCGAGCCACGCTGCCGCCCGCAGCTCGGCGGGGGCCGATAGCGGGGCTGGCCCCCGGCCCTCCTGATCCCCGAGCTCTCTGCACCAGTTGCCACTTTTTTAGCAGTTGGGAGTGCTTGGAAACAACACCTAAAACAAAATGCCGTGTCTTCCACGTGGCGCCAGCTCCCCGAGGCAGGTCAGACGGACAACGAGCTCCCCAGTAAAAATTAAATGCTTCTAAAAAAGAGCATCCAGCTTCCTCATGGCTTCCCATTTTTAATGCAAGTGACTAGACGAAGGTAAGCACTGCCCATTTTCTAGGAACGAAGCCAGATACTGCTGCTGCAAAGAGGGCAAGTGTAAAATTCTGTCTACTGCACACTTTCTTCCATAGTTTATTTGACCCAAAACAGCTTCTCTTACTTTGTGAAGTGTAGCAGGCATATCGCATCAGGTGTCCTAACTGGAAGAAGTAAGCTTTTCCGGCAGACGTAGTGCCATCCAGCCTACGTGCTCCGTAGTTTCCCCCTCCAAACTGGGAACTTCAGGCAAAACACAGCACTGTTCCTCTTCCCCTTTCACATAACGTGCAGAGACCACCAAAACAGGGGAAGGGGGAACTAGCTCAACTGAAAAACTGGGACACAACTGATGGTTTATGAAGTGCTGTCTCGGATATGATCTAACAAATTTTCTCATCGCAAGTAGATGTGGCACTTCAGGACATGGCTTAGCAGGCGTGGTGGTGTTGGGTTGACAGTTGGACTTCATGATCTTAGAGGTCTTTTCCAAACTTCATGATTCTGTGATTCTAGGTTCAGTTTACAAAGTCTACTGTCAAAATACTTTCAGGAACCTTACCAGAAACAAATCAGATGGTATATATGAGGAACCACAATATCAATAGTAACAACAAAATTAATACTTAAGGGAATTAAATGAGAAGCCAGGAAATGGTTAAGGAAATCCCATAAAGAATCCAGACAGCGATAGACACTGGTGGGGCTAAAAATGACTGTGGGAAACTTTTAGAAGGCATTATATTGTTGATATTGTATGTCTGCTTTCATTTTAATTTAAATGTACTGATGCTTAATGAGTTACGTTTTGTGTTGCTGCATTAAAAATGAAGACCCTTAATACAGACCATGGTTGACATTTAGCAGCAACGCTGACACAGAAGTCAGTGCCTGCCTCTCCCCGTCCCTACACTGGGCCAACACAGCCCAACCAAAAGATCAGTGAGGGGTTGTACAAAAGCCGTGCCAACAAATGTACGTTTATCACTGGAAGGTGGTACAGCCTGTTGGGTAATACTCACCTGCTGTAACATTAGGGTGGGACCTTTTTGGTGCAAACACGAATAAAAATGACTCTTTTGTTAATTTATTCAATGTTAAGGTTTCTCTGTTTGGCACCTGACAAAGGCCACTTTGAAACTGATTTGGATTCGTTTTCAGAAGTGCAGTATAATGGCATCTTTCAGATTTTTTGGCTTTCTGCCTCATACTCTTCCCTATAGAAATGGTATGCCTTAGAGGGACGCAGCATACCAGACTGCACTAAGAAATTTTGGTGAGAATTTATACCTTCCCTTCTCTTGGACTCATTTCTTCCTTTTAAAAAGATCACTAGTGATTCAGCATTTAATAAAGTATTTTAAAATATGATCATCATTCAGTGCATTATTTTAACAAAAGCGTAAATTTGGCTGGATAGGCTGCTCATTATAATTGCTAATCATCATAATTGCTGTTGCTATCCACCAACCAACAGCATGCTTTTCCAGGGAATGAGCAGCTACGGGAGAGAGGGCTGCACTTCCATCTGAGCTCTGGCACATACACACTGCTAGATCAGGAAAGTGCACTTGACCTGGGTCTTGTGTTTTCTTTTGGGGAACACCGAGGAATGGAAACACTCAAAAAGTATGAAATTGTAGTACCAAAGGCACATGATGAGACAAAAAATAGAAAAAACACAATACAATTCTATATAGAATTTAGATTAATTATTTAAGGAGAGGTATGTGAATTATAGCCACTGTCTAAGAAAAAAATAAGGCAAAATGACATGCAAGAAAATAAATAATTAAGACTTTATATAGCATATTTCCTCTTAAGATTTTATATTTTTAAAACAGATTATAAGCAGCCTAGCAACTGTAATTGACAGCCATTTCTGAGATGAACAGAGAAGAGAACCAGGGTTTGACCCCATACCCTGTTATGAAACCGTTACTAACCAGACTGTACCACCCAAACAGCACCATGAGTAACAAAACCACTGGATTACAGGACCAGTTCTCTACTTGGTTGGGAACCATTAGGAACACAGTTTGTTAGTGTCTTTTGACCTGGATAATTAGCAACGGTAACTTAACGTTGGAGTCAAGAATTCTTTCTAATGCAGTACTGGATACACAGGATACTCCTGCATATTCCCAAGGACTGTACAAAGTCCTGCCTCCCGGAACAGCAAAGGACAGTATTCTCTCACTGTTCAAGACCTCATCCCTACTCACCCAATACTTAATCAAAGCTCTGTAGACTTTTTCTTTGAGCTACACGTTTTTTTCTGGCCTTGAATGTACCTTTGTTTTGGGTGGAGCCTCTTTGTGTTCCAGCATCCTGGGTTTATAATAGTTTACTTTCTTTTTCCTTTTAAGAGGTTTGTAAACTAAGGGTGACAGTCACGGACACCAGTTCTTGTGGAGTCTCACCCAACCCATAGAAATACCAAAAAGCCTCCCCTGCATTAATAAAAAACCCCCAACATTTGGACTAGCAATGACCATAGCTATAATGGTGTGACTAATGCAGAGGAGAGGCAAGCTTTTTGTCTATAAACTACTGAGAGGGGAGGTTTATCCAGTCCATCAGCTCTTGATCACAGCTGTCCTCTACCACTGGCGACTCAACTTCAGCAGTTCAGCTGTAGACCACAGAAGACACCATTACAGGGATTGCAAAGCCAAGCTTTCCAATAGCTACTAAATGAACATAAAACTGAAAGTTGTGCCCAGAAATCTTAATTTGATCCTCTTGAGCTTTCCCATACCCCCCCCATTACATAATCATGAACTGCTTTGCCCCTTTAGTTTTGTTCTGTTTTTACTCAAATCTGATGTTTCCATCCATTTATGCGCTACCAAAGCTGTCAGCCGAGCGTATGGGAGACTGACTCCTGCTTTTTGATCTGGGCCTCAGCTCAACCAGTGAAAAGCAGCTGGAGCAACCATTGCGTGAGTCGTCCTGCTGACCTGTGGCTTTCATCATACTCATTTACCTACGACAATTACACCTATACAGGCTGGTCCCACACAGGAGCTGCAAGAGGCTTAACTCTCTCAATGGGAACAGGCTTCAGATAATTTAGCTTTTAAGATCTAGCAGTGACCACATGCAAACATGTTTTTCAAAGGCAGCCAATTTGGACAGATTTTGAGGGGGATCACAAATGTATCTTTGTACTTGATGTGAAGGCTACTTCACTGGTAAACTGCAAGCGCTTGTTGCAAAGCCTGTAACGCTGGAGTATTCTGAAGAAAAGCCCTCAAGAATTTACTGTGAGCAAGTACATTTCTGTAGTTTGTTTCTGAAAAGACTGCAAGTGGCAATGTTTTTTTCTAGAAAGAGTCAGAGAGCTAGCATGGAAGTTATAGCCACATTGTCAGGGTATGGTGATAACTGAAAGACAACGCTGCTTTACAATAGGAAGTGTCAGGTGAACTTCGAAGCAGCACTACCGATTGAAAATGTAGCACCAGCATCTCTCTAAATAACCTCGCAGTAGGTTATTTACTGGAAGCAACTTTTCCAAGAATAGTCAGAAAAAAGAATACAGAGTATGAGCAGACAGCAAGAATGTTTGCAAATGCATCAGGATGAAATCTGTCCGGAAATCTGCAGGTATAATCTCAGTGCAATTTCCAGACAGCTGCACACCTAGTTTTCAACACCATGGAAAAATTTAAATGCCTTACTAACATAGCAATTACAACAATGGGTGGAGAGACTAGCACTTCTTAGGTAATCTTCTTATATTCAATTACAGGAAAAATACTTACTCAATGCTCCTTGGTTATTGACAACAAGCCAAATTTTATATGAAAATTGCAATTATGCCTATAGACAACATGGCCTTGTAACTCTAGCACTGGAAGAAGAACTGTTCTAACGCTGCTCACTACTTACCAGGTAAATGGACGATATAACGCACAAGGCAGGGACCTGCGCTCAACCTCTGTTAAATTTTCTTCACTGGCTCCACGTGAAAATGCATGTCTAGCTTCGGTTATCTAAAAATGTAGTTCAGGATTCAGAAAGTTTGTTGTTTTCTAATGTCTGCTCTCTTGCAGTTGTGCATAGGATGTTCAGGAAGAACATGAAGTGCTTATCTGTATCTAGATGTGTCTGGTCGCTTACACTGACTCACATGGTTACTGGAAAATAAACTATAGCTTACAATATACCTATGTTTGATGAGGCAGTTAAGAAACAAGGAGGAAAACTGATCTAAAGACAGGCAGTAGGCCCCTGGATTTCTTCTCTGGAGAGGGGTGTCAATGTGAAAGTGTTTAACAGTCCCATGAAAGAATTTCCCAAACTTTTGAGGCTTAAACACCATGAAAACCCCAGCATCTGTGTCCCTGAGAGCAATCTAGCCCTGGGGGCCGGGAGAATGCCTACCCAGGTGCTGTTACCCAAGCTCAAAGATTGTTAACCCAGAAATGAGGGATGCACTGGATGTTTACATTCACTTCAATTACCTCGGAACACCTTTGAAAAACATCTTCCTTCTCAAGAAAGCTATTTTCCTGCTCATCTACAGTTTCGCAGTAGTACCCCTTATTATCTATGCTGATTATGAGAACTTAATTGGTGTTTTTGATACAATATCTTCTGTAAAACAATGTGTACATTCAAGCTGGTTTTGCAAAGTCCACATTTACTATGCCGTACTCATTCACTTCCACTTTGTTCTGCGGCTGAGACAGGGGCACATGTTACCTGTGTGTCACAGAGCTGTAGGTGCAACTATAGTCTTCAAAATATTCTACCTGCCACAAGAAAATACCTGAGGCTAATATGGTCAGCTTGCAGAAAGTCAAACTAAAAGTTCAGCAGTACTTATGTACTTTCAGGTCTGTTGAAATGGACTGCTCTTGTAAGCAAGAGCAGTAAATGTTATGCACAGTGAAATTCACCTCTCTAAAGCAAAAAGTAACAAAAAAAAGTTCAGATTGGATTGCACTGAATTCAGTAAGCCCCATACAATTTCAATACTGTGAGATTTTTTTTCTGCAATTGCTTTCAGGGGGAACAAAACGATGTTGCAGAGACCTCCTAAATGTATAAATTCCGTCATTGATGCTAGGGTATCAACCTGTTACTTGACTCAGCAAAAAGGCTGACGTCAAATACAAGTGCTCAAAGATGAGTTAACAAGTTAACCAGTCTGACTAGGAGGAAAAAAAAAGAAAAAAGTATGCAAAAGCCTGCAAATAAATCACTATTTTAATGTAGTGGTTTTGAATGCTGTATGTGGAAAATGATTATCAAGTCTTGACTGTTTGCCTCATATTATTGTTAGAGCTGTACCTACTGTATTTAGACACTTAAAATATTTTTTTACATTTTCACATACCCACATGACTAACAGCATGTGGTGAAATTATTAAGAACAGGACATAAGAGTTACAGCTTTTTCTTGACCTAAGAAAACCCATTCATTCATTTTGACATAGGTAGCTTGCTACTTACATGTTCTCAGTACTCTTTAACATCTCAGTCATGGTAAGACTACTCAAATTTAGCCTGATTCCTCCAAAACAAAATAAAAGGAAAAGAATGAAGAGTTATCAGTATTGCACACAAGTTAGTAAATGTTGCTTTGCTCAGGAAAACTATGCTAAAGCAAACCACTTTAAATAAGCTGTTTCTGATGTGTGATCTGCTGCACCTGTAGCTTATTCAGCAAGCAATTGATTAGTAAAGAAACAAACAAAACAAACCCCCCAAACAAAAAAATAAACCACACAACCAATTTTGGCATCACAAATTAAAAGCTTTGGAAATTTTTTCAGAACATGACCCAAACCTCTTCAAACTCTCTCCACTACGTTTCTGTTTGCGATCATGCCATATCCCACCATCTTGCTGGTGACTATTCATTACCTCCACAAACTCAGTTTAAACGTAATCCAACGAACGTATGAATTGCACCGCTTTGTCTCCTTTGGCAGAAATCCAGTAGGTCTTTGTTCATTTATTTCTCGTTCATCTATTTCTCCTTCATTTCGCCACCGCTGTAGCACACCGTCCTTCCTGTTACTTTATACCAATACACCCTCTTCTGCCTGAACTCTTCTGCGCGTGCGGCTGCTGTACCTCTGCTTTTGGCGCAAGTCTCCCCCCGCGACCCGCGGGTTCTTCCCTGACGGTGCCCCCCCCTCGTGCCTGTTCCTGATTACATTCAGCAGTCTGGCACTTCATTTAAATTCGTGGCCAGTGCTGTAATCGCGCACGGACTGCCAGACTGGCTGTGACTCGCAATGCAAAGGAATTTCTTTCTTCTGTGGCATATTTGAGTAAACACTGGTTTTGAGACTGCGGTCTCGTCAGAGCGGCCGCCTTACAGCCATCTGTTACTCCCACTCCACTTTTTCCATCAAAAAGGGTGGGTTTTGGTTGTTTTTCCAGCTCTTCCCCCCAGCTGCCGTTAAACTCTCCGTTACAGGCGGTACCTAGGGGGGTCTGAGGCGCGCCGCGCGCTTCGGCCTCACGCAACCCCGGCACGCGACGGCGCCCCCCCCAGCGCCCCCCTCCGGGCGCGCGGCGGCGCTGGCGGCACGCGGGCCGCTGCCGAGGCAGGCGCGGAGCCGCAGCCGGAGCCGGGGCCGGTGCGGCCGGCCGAGGCGGCCTGGAGGGGAGCTCTGGCAGCCGGGCCCGCGCCCGCAGCCCCGCACCCGCTGGCTCCGCCCGGCAGCGCGCAGTGCCCGGCTGCGGGGAGGGCCTGGTCGCGCCCCTGCGCTGCAGCAGGGCTGGGCGGGCTCTGCCGTTCGGGCTCGGCCTTGTCACCTGCTCTGGAGACTGCAGCCTTTCCTGAAAATATGTAATTTTCTGTGTGAAAATGGGGGGGGATACAAGCCAGTTAAATACTAGAACAAGCGAGCTCTAGAAATAAGTTTTTAAAATAAAATTCCCTGGTGATGATTGCAGGGAAACTGACACGCTCTTCCACGAAGCGTTGAGCCTCCGAACTCTGGGAGTGCGCAGCCGAGATGACTTCGAGGACACCCAGCCCCTCCTGCGCCGGAGGCCGAGCATTTCTCAGCACAAAGAGAAATTCCGAGGCTGGAGGTGCCTCAGCCCTATTCCCACCTGCCTCGTGAACAACAAACACGGACACACGAGGTTTCTCATGGCGCGATGCATGCTTGCCCTTGGACTTGTATGAGAAACGTTTGCTACTAAAAAAACAGGTTTACGCTTTCCCTCCCTGCCAGACGAGCGGCCAGTGCATGCACGGGAGGGAGGGTGAAGGGCTTGTGCCAGCTCCTCTAAAGCCCATGGCAGGACTTCTGCTTTCAAACCAGCGGCAAGCTGGAGTGGACACACCAAGCCCGCAGCTGGCAGGCGCTGGGGTGAGGGTGCAGCAGCAGTCCTGCAGGCACGGCTGAGGAGAATAAGGGAGGTATTTAGAGGAAAGGGACAGGATAGCTCTATGTTTGCAAACAGAGAGGTTCCTGAGCTTTGTAAGTAACCCAAGCTACTGCCCACACAGCAGAAGTGAAGGATTTTATTTTGAATAGGGAGGAAAACCCCCCTCAACAGCAGGACTTCAGCAGTCTGGGGCGAGGGCTGGCGTTCAGGCGGCAGGGAAAGTACCCACGGGCTCTGGAGTCTCTGCCAAACAGTGCAACGGTCGCCATTTGCGAGGTGCGCTAGCTCCAGTATCAAAATGCACATGGCAGAGGCTGGGGTATATAAGCCTAGACTTTTGCCTGTAGCCTTTACCTTGCTGTCTTCGCAAGCGCCCCGAGTGCTTCAGCCGCCTTTTGCTCTCATGGCTTGGGAGTGCTTGGCCTTCAAGCCGCGTGGGCTCCCTGTGCCCTCTGCGGCTCAGCGGGGCCCACGAGGGCTCTCCGGCAGCGCTGAGCATACTGATGTTTCTGCTAGAATGGGGGACAGGAAAGGCTCCATTTCACGTGCTTGCTTCAAGTCAAGGTAGGATGTGAGATAAGGAACCACCCAAGCTCCCATCCTTGCGTGAACACAACAACACTTTCAGAAGGGAGTTGGTTTTGTACCTTGTCGGGTACCGTGTTCCCACAAGCTTGGAGCCAAACAGTTTTGCACACAAGTAGATGCAAAAGTAGCCAAAGCAATCCCCTTCGGGACGGGAATGGCTTTGAAGAGGGAGCTGCACAGCGATAAAGCCCTGCCTCAGCTGCGGGGAGGGATCAGCGGTTCCTGTTTCAGTGAGAGGAAGGATGAACAGCAACCAACAGCCCCTCAGCCCCTCTGCCTGCCTAACGTGGAGGTGCTTAGGCACAGATTTCCGCTGTATTCTAGTAAAAAAGTAAATAGCAGAACAGTCCCATATTCAAAATGAGAAAAGTATTTATGTGGGCTAAACATCAGCATTCTTGAAGAAATCACTTTTTTATTTGAGGAAGAAAAAAAGAATGGTAAAAACAGAGAAGAACAATTATGAGAATTAAAAAGGGCCCTGTTATAGTGGAGTAGAAAGCTTGGTAATATCATGTAGACAGTATTTATGCTAGACTTCCATTTTATAGTTTGAATGTAGCTTCTGCAGAAGCCATATATCTTAAGCCATAAATACGAGCTTTAAGATTGAAGAAGCAATTATCTGAACTGATCTATTTGTTTGTCTATTGATTTTTCCATCTGTTACAGAAGGAATCTCTTATGCAGTCTTTCCCAGACTTTTGACCATTGAAACTGAAAGTTCAACACAACTGAGACATTTTCTTTTCCATTAAGCTGCCCTCTTACAGCCTTTTGGGGGCTGTGAGGTAGACAACAGGTAGTCTTGCCACATTCTGGGAAGTGCTAGTGGAGCTGCTTACCAGGGGTCCGCCACACAAGAAGAGTGCACTTACATTGCTAGGATGCAAACGGCTAGACTCATGAAGCTTGTATGGGGACATACAAGGCAGTCAGAGGGAGCTGCCAGACAAGCATCTTCCGAGACTTATGGCAGCATTAACAGATTTTGAGAGGAATGCTTTCCAGAGTGATAGAAAAGACAAATTATTATTGATGAAGCCAAGTACATCATCCTACAAAGTGAAACAATCGTTCTGCTCAGACGTGTCTTTAGAAGACCTGTGCATTAGGCAGTGGATGTAATCTGTGTGTTCAGGGGCTTTTACTAGCTCACATTAGAAACAGGAATTATTCATATGCCAGCACTGCTGCAGTATCTGCAGCGTGAAGACAAAAATGCCATTCTGTTTGCTTTTATGCTTCACCAAGATTTTGGATTAGCAGTCAGTATTTGTATAAACACATGCAGACCGAGCAGCACAGATAGCCCGAAGGCCTAACAACCAGCAGGGCACAGAAAAGGCTCCTGAGGCCCTCACATGCCCTGCAAAATTTTTATTGTGCTAGATTTGAAAGGGGGAGTGGAGCCCAGGCACAGCTCTGCTTGTGGACAGAAATTAATGTTATGGGGAGAAACATTTTTGCTCATGAAAGAACTTTATTTTATTTTAAATTTGGCATGCCACTGTATGCACCGGACTCCCACAGCTTGGAAGAGTAAGTATGAGCTTTTTAGGAGTATTAGAGAGTCCTATTCAAGAAGTGAGAAGGGTGAGCTCCTTTAAAGGTGTAAACCACACAGTTTCATTATGTATAAAATCAGATGTATGGGACCTCTAAGAGTGTAGCAGAAAATGAAACTTGGAATGAAGCTTATGTCATGCTACGTATTTGGGTAATTCTCAGAGAACCGTAAGACAGCAGACACAGCTGTTAAGAATCGCTCATTATACTTGCTGTTAGTCAGAGTAAAACAAATCATGACGGCTCTTGATCTGTTTCATTAGTTAACCTAAATAATTGTTGTAGAAGGATATATGGGCCAATATTTAGCCCTCAAACCAACAACTAGCTAAGACCAACTCACTGCTTTCAATGCGAAGTGGAGTCAGACTGCAGGATTGCACAGAAAGGGAGCAGCCTGCGTGTACAAGGCAGGAAGGTCATTGGAAATTGTTGAACCACGATCAAAGGAGTTGGATATTTGTGTGTGGGCTGCGTGCAACACGTGAGCCTTCCTGTAACTGCAGGGAGAAGCCAGAACCATTTCACGGCATAGCATGTGAGTTTATTTTAAAACCACAGCATTTTTTGGGTTAAACGGAGGAAGGACGATGTTGTGGTTACGACTAGGTCACAGCATACTGAGTTCGGTTCCCTCTTCCTGAAAGCAAGCAAATCATTTAATTTCTTGAAAACCAGGAAGAACCATGTTTCCTTTGGTAAAACACGAGCTAGACACTCCTACTAGCAGATCATTAATTCACACCTACTGCCACTGAGATCTGCGAACAAAGGTCTCTGCCTGCTGAGCCAGCTCCTTCACAGCTCACAAACTCCCAGCCTCCGCCCTCCCGCGTGGCTCTGCTCTCTGTAGAGCCGAGGTACCGGGACCGGTGGGCTGCTAGGCTGCATCTGAGCCACGAGGCTCTGCGGCCTTCTGAGAAAGTCGACGTCTCTGTCCTAGTCAGCCTGTAAAATTGAAGTACCAACACGCAGTCCCCACCAATATCAAAGGATCCACCATCTGTGTAAGAATAAACCTGCTGCTGAAGTCTTCACAAGATAGGCCAGTTATAACATAGAGATTTTTGGCTCAGGGTTTTAAATATCCTTTCTAATTTATGAGGAGAGGCTGGAAGTGCAGCCTGAATTTGAGTCTCCTTTGGACTTTTACCAAAGGGCCTTTCGGTGATGCACCTGGTCCAAATTACCTGGAAAGGTTAACATCCAAGATCAAGAAGAGGGCTCCAAAGTCAAAGGGAAGGTTTTGTTTGTTTGATATTCTCTGACAGCCTTCTGCCCAGTGAGTGGAGGCAAGAGAAGCGAAAATTGGTGTTTAACTAGTGTGATTTTCCATGCCATCTCCCCATGGCAAGTGCCCAGCTTGCCTTGCCGAGAGCCAATGCCCGTAGCTCACACAACAGCCATCCACAAGTACAGCACCACTGGCCACAGATTTTCAAATAGTCTTTATCCTAAACTAAACTCATTATTTCTCCTTATCTGCATGTGTCTAATCTTCAGTGCAGGGAGGCCTAAAGTCCTCTGAGCGTTACCGCTGTGCTGCTGCGCAATGACAAGCAGAAGGGGAGGAGAATAACCTGCCCCAGCTCCTGTTAAAGCTGACGTGCGCTCTGTCACGGAAGCAACCGTGGCTCCTCTCAATGTAACAATCTGCACCACCGACTAAATAAAAGTAAAATTTATTTGGCATAGGACAGAAAAGTAAGAACAAAATCACATACAAAATAAATGTTAAGCAGAAAAATATTCACAGAACGAGATTAATGTTTTATAAAAAACTCAAACTTTAAGCATCTGATAAAAACATGTTACTTTCTGCTCAGCCTTTGTTTTATGTTTCTCTCTCATAGTCTTGTGTGGCTTTGGAAGTCCAAATTTAGAGGTCTTCCTTTACATACATTAGTTTACACTGCAGAACATCTACCACAGACAAACTATTTCAAAATGGCAACATACTGAAGGGTTACTCCCCTTTTTAAGACATGCAGTTTCCATTTTTTTCTTTTAGTCTGCCTACCCACCTGCCGCATACTGAGAACATATAAGCGTGCCCTGCTTCTGCTGAGTAACTCCACCACTCCATTTCGCCAGTGCTCCAGGTTTACCTTTTAACCGAATGGTCCAGACACTTCCACCGTACAGGCTACAAGATCCCTGTGTTCTCCCAATATAACCGAAGAACAATTCATGAACTAGCTACACTTCATGTGTTACCAGATACCTTAGGTAAGAGATTCTCCTTATTTTCTGGTGAATACAATTTGAAAGATTAAAGTTCCTAAAATGTGTGTTACACGGAGTCAATGTACCGCCGTAACAGGTTGTTTGCACCTGACTGTGAGACAACGGTGTTCACACTATTGTGATGTGGTATTACGTACATGCACATTTTATATCGTGATCTGCACTCTAGTACTGATAGCAACATCCAGCCAATTCGTCTGCATATCCTTGAGCAATCTTCTCCCTTACAGCGTCCTGTGGCTGAGGGGCCCTCTCTAGGTCTCTTGATGTTGATATTCTGCTTGAAATAACCCCAGTTTGTTCATTCAACTCCATTCTTTGCTTCCAAGGCAAAACCTACCCTTTCTATTTGCATAGTTTTGCACAGAAAATTGTTGTTACAGCACATGTGAGACATGCTAGCTGTTTAGTTCCCTCATCCTCTGCTCCAACAGAGACCTACTTCTACAAGTGACATGTAAACAGTTGTTGCTGCAAGAAGAAACTACCTTCCAGTTTTTAAAATGACAATTTAAGGAACTTCTTTAATAGCTCAGTCTTGCAGAAAAAAATCATTCTTACGATTCTTTCAGTGTTGGGAAATGCTGGCTTCTGAACAAAAAATTTGTGATCTTATTTAAGAAGTAGTTCATTTACAGAAATACACGCTTCCTGAATCACAAGCTGCATTTCTTTTAACAATTCTGAACATTAATCACTGTGACCTCTTTTCCCAATGGCTGGTGCAGAAAGTCATAACAGACATAACATGTGCTTTTCTTCCAAAAATATTGAGCAGAAATTATTGTCACATGGTACAAAAGTTATTCCCATTTTATTTACTGACTTGAATTAAATAAAAACGAATGTCCATGGCTGTTGTCATGCAATGCGAGTCTTAGTGATGATGTAAAAAGATAGTTTGAGGTGTGAAGGTTTATAATACAACGCCATCGAAACAAACCCACTAAAACTTACAAGGCAAGCAGTGAATCAAATTTAGTCGTCTAATAACCTATGCAACCATGCTGAAGTCAGCCGGGCTGTACGGACAGCAGCGCAAGACACTGGTTTTAGCAAAGGCTTACATTTCCAGCGCAATACCAGCAATCGATTGTGAGGTTAACCAGTGCCCACCTACACCTGACTGACCCAACAGCCTCTTCATGCTCTGAGCTCAGCCTGAAGTCAGCAGACTGAGCACATGGCAACAGCAGGGCTCGGCTCAAGCATTGTACAATGCTATTGTTGGCGCTCTTTATGTTTGGACTTGGAAGAGCAACACCTCTTCATTCTTCTAGTGAGACACAGAAAAGTTGACTAAAAAAGTCATAAGGCACCACTGATTCAATATGTTTTGCATTCTTCTTTTTTAACACTTCATAGTGAAATAAATACTTTAATACTGAACATATTGTAATTAGCTATTGATATACGAAGCAATATATTGAATGATAAAATGCTGCACTGTTCTGGAAAATATCTGGGGACTTTCATAGCAAAAGATATAAATATCAAAGTTGCTGTTAGGTGAAAAAATACCTCTTTCTGCATTGTTAAGCTATTTTACATATACGCCAAACATCCATTGTGAAGATGTTTCTATAGTACAAAGTGCTAAAACCCAAGCAGCTCAGATTTCTTCCCTTGTTGACTGAGGGCCTTTTACACAGCATGTTTTAAAGTGAGATTGAAGCTGGTTGGCCAAGTCTTTGGTAGTGGTCCAGAATTTCTGGTCAGAAAACCTTGGTCAAAAGATCAAACATAGGATATTTTGAATGATGCAGAGAGTTGGCAGAACAATGTGCAGCATTTTCATTGACTTACTCGAAGTAAATCAGTCATGCTGGAAGCAGGTAAGTTACAAAAAAGGTATCGTTTCTGGAGGGGTTGATTTTTTTTTTTTGGCTGCATAGCTATTTGGATATTAATAAGGATTTGGCAGGTCAAGGTACTGAAAACATTCTATTCTTAAATTCAAAATGTTGTTCCTTAGAAAGTTATAAGTGCTTCAGTTTAATAACGTGAATACAATAATTTATCCTTTAAATTATTATCCTAAAAATCTTATTTGGACTTCTATTCACATAATAATATCCCAAAGAGATAGGCACTTTAGTGCATATGTTTAAGTGACATCCATAAAATACATATACAAATTCAGTACTGCGCTAGGCTTGATCCCAAGGTGCACCTGTCACATGGAGGTCCCACTAATATCTGTTTAAGAAACTCTTACAGCCACGATCCTGCAATCAGATGTAGATACATCCCTGCGCCTGCGCATTTAATTGCAGGTTCAAGACCATAAATAGTAACTTAAAATAGGTCTTTAGATATAAAAATGTAAAAAACCAGGTACATAATCAAATGCTATCACAGCTAACAAAATTTTGTAAACAAGCACTGAAAAGGCCAAATTAAATCTGATCTGACCAACTCCAGCTGTCTCATCCCCTTCACCGTGACTGTCCGGGCTGTCGGGCAGAAAGGGGATCTGCCCCTCCACACCCACTGACAGAGCAAAAAGCCCTACGCACAAACATTTCAGCGGGGTCCGGACTCTCTTTGGCTACATTCCCTAGATTTTCAAGGACTGACCTCATTGTAGCCGCACAGCATACTTAGGATCATGTCTCCCATGCTAGAGAAACATTTTATTAACCTACATGCCTATTTTTTCTTTTCTTTTTTTTTTTTTTTGAGTAACACCCTGTGAAGCATGGCTGCTGATACAGGCTTGGTAGGGGTCCCGAGGAGTACGCTGATGAAACAGAAACTGTTGAGGAGACAGAGGAGAAATTTTTCAGTGCTAACCTTCAGAAGTCCAATTAACAAAGAGCTATCATTCAGCAATATTTAAAATCCAGAATTATAATCTTCCTCTAATTTCCAAAGGCACTTTGTATGTGTTAAGATCCATTTGTAAAATGCACTCACTCATACAATGAACTCTTTTCTCATACACAAAATTCAAAAGCCATTAAACATATTAACCAATTGTCACAATGTTAGAATACTTTACTCTCTCTTCTACTAATGCAAGCCTTGCAGCTCTCTGTGGAGACTCCTCTCAGCAAAGGTTGAAAGGACAGGCTTTGTGGTGAAGTCAGCCAAATCTTCCCATTTCTCTTGAACCAGGGCAGACAGCAAATTTTGGAGCTGATGCTCCCACTTCGACGGACAAACCCCAGACCTCCTCCGCTACACCAAAGGGCCTTCACTTACGCACATTTTTGACCTCAGCTGCTCTACTGCAACACAAGTCAAACACAATCTCTCTGAGACTTGTGACCCGGGAAGCTTTTTAAGTCAAAACCCATCATTTAATTGTACCAAAGAAACAACTGGAAAGCAGTCTGCTAGCGATGCTTTACAGAAGGAGCTGGCAACAAGTAATTGCAGCACTTGCACCAAGATTACTTTCTGAGGACTCTCGGCATGTAGTCTCAGCTGGAGGGCACTGCAATAACCCAGGACATGGATGACTGTGATTTGGTCCACATCAGAGTAGGAAAGAATTACGTGACTAAAAGCATAACACTATTAAAAAACAAGGAAATAGGGATTAAAAAAAGATACTTTTATGCTTCTGAATTCTTCACTTGTGCTTTTCTTGGGAAGATTCTCCACAGGTTAAAACAAGGCCAGACACACTCCTTCCTTGAGGCAGGATGTGCTATCTATTGCTTAAAATATGAATTGCTTGGCTAAGCTGAACAGGTTTAGGATGAACTCTTGGTCACCATGTAGTAGGTCTATGGCTTGCAGAAGCAGATGGGCCAAGTTGGGCATGCAAAGAAGGATCCAGGGGACTCTTGGCTACATGGTTTTCCCCAGCAACTGTTTTTTAAACAGAAAATAGACTGTGCTTTATCATTCAAATAACGCAGCCACTGTACCCAGCGTGAAACAGCTTTGTTCCAGCTCTCATTAAACTCAAAGCCAGACGTCCCTTGGAGCTCTCGAGACAGGGCTGGATGCGGTAAGCATGATGCACGTGTGTTGTGTATGGTCCACAAAACGCCTTTCAGGACAGCCTGCAGTATAAGCAAATAAAATTTATAGCTTTGAGCAACTATAGTTCGTAAGCTGCATTTATTACTTCTGTAATAGAGACTGAAGTTTGTTCCAGCTGACAAGCCAAAAGTGGAAATAAAGCAAAACAGACAACTTTCCAATGACGTGGTCAGGAGAGCTGACTTGAAGGAAACTTGAAAACAGACATCGCCCGAAGATGGGCCAGAACCCATTTCACCTCGGTATAGGTGGAAGCGGGGGGGCACCTCTTTCTTTTCGGCCAGAGCCACCTAAAAGAGAAAGAACATTTTTTGTGTTACTCCTCCTGGTTTCTTTTAAAGTGGGAGTTTACATCCAAGTCATTAATTCAGTTACTGGTGAAGATCTACTCATTTCGTGCCTAGCCATTTTACTAAAAAATCTTTGTAGAGTTTCTCGTTAGTTTATTAAACAACATCAGAATTTCAAACAGTGTAAAAGAAAGGCTTTAACTAACGCTATCCCCAAACGCTGAGAAAGCATATGTATTTTAGTCCTCTGTCCCTTTCTCACAACAGATTGATAGCTCGTTAGCCTCGCTGTTTTACACGAACACAAACCTTCTCAGTGCTACTCGCAACACATGCAAATGTGAGTGAAGTGGCAAGCTCTAAATACAGTAACAACCCAAAGCTCTTCATGTTTTTTCCCTATACAAAGATTTTCATTGTAAACTCATGCAAGAAAGCATAAAAAAAAGCGCATATATTACTTTGTCTTTCTTTGTGGAGTTATATGTCTAGGATGAAAGCTAACACGGCAAAGTGAAGGGTCAGAGACTAACAGGAATTTCTGCTCCAAACCAAAACCTCATCATTTGGAAACAGGAGAGAGGGAGAAACATCTGAGTGTACAGATGATTACAGCATAACTATGAGCCACTGATGTCACTGGTTGTGAAAGAAGTAAACTGATCCTTGGGTGTATCAGGCAAAACGCCACTAACAAAGATAGGAAACATTTATGCTGCTGTAGACAACATGGTTGAGACCTGAACTGGCACAGCCTGTAACACGGATTGGAAAAGACAAACTCAAATGGAAATGTATACAGAAGGAACCCTGATGATCAGGGAACATACCCTGGAAGCAGAGTCTAGTACATCCTGATTTAATAAGCCCCACAAACAAAAGCTGAGAGGAGGATATGACTATTGTCTTAAAAAATATTAGGGGTTTAACACACCAAGGAGGGAGGATAGCTAAATTCAGGGATGATGTTGGCACAAGAACAAATCAGTTGTGTGTGAACGTAGATGGGAAATGAGGAGGAAATCCTAGGGGATTTTGTGGTTCTGGCTGCCTGCCGCAGAAGGGGGCTGACTATAATGGCAGAGGTGGTCTCCTGCAATACAGGTTCCAACTTAAAAACCAAACAATTCCCCCCCTCAAACACAAGTTTAAAAGGGCTTGCGCCTGTGAACCTGCATTTAGCTTTTTCTGTGTGATGGGGCAGGGTGACCAGGCTGTTGGTCTGAGAAGTTCTGAAACCTCAGCATCGAGTCTCTTCCCCATCCACATTGTTTTTAGGACGATACGCTGAAATTCCAGAAGCAGAGGTGGAACAAACTTACCTCTACTTTCATTTCTTGCTAGTTTACTGGGATAACTTCTGTTCACTGGTACATATGGCTCTGGAGGTGGCAAATCAGATATAGGGTGAAAAGAAAATCTGCTTTCCCACTCATCTGAAAAAAATCCCACGTAATTTATTCATTAGTTTTGTGACACAGCTTCAGGAAAGTCAATTGACATGAACATAATTTTTAATACATTTTATACTGCAAAATGCTTACATAGCTGAGTATTGAACCAGCATCCTATTGTGAAGTTGGGGAAGAAGATGCTTTAGGTCAGTTTGCGAAAGAAAATTCTTATTAACTTTAACCGATCACTCAGCCAATTTAACACAAAATCACAGAAATCAGGAAAACGGCCATAATTCCACTGAAGCAAGTACTATGTTCCCTTTCATGTTTAATAGATCTGCTTTTTTATACACACAGATGCATACACATATATGTGTTACTGGAAATGCATAGTGTCTCCTGCCTCTCAACAGTATTTTTTTCCTGGGTATAGAATTTTCTGATATTCATTCTTCGTTGATGTAGAGAGCTCAAAAGCATCATCAAAAGCATACTGACTTAGAAGTGGTGTTTTTTCTTTCTTAATTTTTATACAGGAAAAAGAAAATCTGAGGCCATTATGATAACATTTGTGACAGAGAAATTCGTATGTAACAAGTGTCAAAAATGGAAAAATACATCAGTTGAAACTGTATCTCTTGAGACTGCAGGGGCCCTACTGATGTGCTCACTGAGTGCACAGAATTCTAAACAATAAAGTAAGCTGATCAGCTTCTTCACTGAAATCACAGGAAACATTTACAGAGCTCTGCTCTGCACTTGAGTTTAGAGGCCCAAGGAAGAAAGTGTGGGATATCTTGAATTTTGTCGTTTCTTCACTTGGTTGCTTCAGGACTTTGCAACCATAACTTTCTTGCAATATTGCCATATTTTATTGCATAACATAATGAACAGCTGAGTAAGTTTTGCCCAGCAGTCGTAGATGTGGTTAGTTGCTGGGATCCAGTTTTTCTATGTTTACTCCCAATGGCTGCAATCAGAAACCAGCATGTGAAGGAGCTGCAGGTTCTGAACCCTGCAAATGACTTGTGCAGGAAAAAATGTATTTGTGACCCACCTGCCTTATCTGATCTGTGAAGACGCTTCAAATGTGTGAGTTACAGTTTTATTTTCTGCTTGCTTTTCCTAACCTTATAAATGTCAGAAATACCAATTTTGGCCTCCCATAACTGGCCGAAAGATTTATCCATCCTTTGCAAACAGAAAACAATTAAAAAGAAAAGCATGATCAATCTTTAAAACGCAGCAGTCTTGGACCTCACCTTTTCAATAAACACTAGGAAAAAGAGAGACACGTGACATTTTCAGCAGCGTTCTGACTATCTCTTCCCTCATCTGTTTCTCAGCTTTCAGCTTTTGAGTCATCATCCAACTTGTTCTGACTTCCAAAGAGTCTTAGCGTAGCTATGGTTTGAATTCATATTAGAGTCAGAACAACCCCCTTAGGCTGTATTTCTGTATTGTAGCAAAGCACAGCACGGTCAATAAGTTTGGGTTTTTTCAGGCTATTTTTGAGAGGGTTATTTTGGAGACTGCATTGACAGCTTCGCAGTTCTGCTCTATGTACGGCATATTTACTCCTTATTTGGCAGGGTTAATCGAGACCCAAATGACACCTCTATTGGTCAGAAATCAAAGGTCTGCACTCGCAACAAAGCCTCTATCCCAAAGTTTTTCTGATGTATTACGGCCAAAAGCCCCTACATGGTCTCTCTCAAAGGCAAACGACTGGGAGGACGGCTCACCATCGCCCGGATCCTGGAAGCCGTTTCTGACAGCGGAGGAAGGCGGAGGTGGTGGTGGTGGTGGCGGCGGCGGCGGCGCTGCTGAGCCCGGCCGGTCGGGGGGAAGCGGCGGTCGAGGCCCACCTCTCTGGGTGTCCAGCCCTGCCCGGGAGGGCAGCTGGGGAGTCGCGGGCAAAGCCCTGGAAGTGCTCCCGTTCCTGCTTATGGGAGGAGGTGGTGGCAGGGGGCCTGGAGCAAGACAAGAAGCAAGCACACAAACACCGTTTGCACCAGGGGTTATTCCTCCAGTGGCAAAGCCACTGCCCGTGTCCCACGGCCTCCCACCAACACACCGGAGAGGGTGGGCTGGTTTGGGACCCTCGGCCCTGAGGGGGAATCGCCCTCAGCACCCCCTTCCCTGCTCTCCAGAGCTCCCTAGGGAGTTGGTGCTGGTGTGAGGAGCAGAGGTCAGGGGAGCAGGGTACATCTAAGCATAAACACAGCTCAGTGCCCATATTCCCATCTCCTTCAGCTACAGAAGCCTCTGCAGAAGTCCTGCTGGTCCTTGTAGCCACTTTTAAACCACTCCAAGTTACGCTGGCCACATCGAACATAAGTTACAGCTGGAATTCACGGTACTGTGGAGGTCCAAGCCATAGCCCACTTCCTTCCCATGTACCATTGCAAGGCAAGAAGACACGTAGCAGGAGAGCTCTGCTACCCTCAAAGGCTCTCTGTCCATTGGGGTGGTCCGCTCCGGGTGTCACGGCCAGGGTCTGTGGTGGGGCACAGGGGAATTCAGCCCAGCAGCAGCAGCGGCAGGCAGCATGGCCTCAGCTCGCTCATTTATAAACACATATGCTGCGTGCCAGGTTTTTCGGTAATTGGAGCATATCCACCTCCCGCTAAACTGAAAACAGACCTCACACGTAGACTGGCACTCCCAGTGTCTGCACATCTAAGTAACTGGCGTGGTGTCACAACAGGTCAAGTACGAAGGCAGAGCCGACGTAACACAGGAGCAGGGCTGTCCTGAGGGTAGGAGAAGGGCGCTTCTCCACAAGGAGCTGGCGAATAAGGGCAAGAAAGCTGCTGCTGCCAGGGAGAGACGTACTCATGGTTAGGACAGGAGCAGACGATGAAGCAGAGGGTGTGGAGGGCTATGTGTGTTCAAAGGTCTCTCTACCTCTGTTTGGCACAGTTGGGCAACTGGCAATTATGTCCATTTTTATGAAATGTTTCCTTGTCCTGACGAAATCTGGCTACAGACGTGCATTTTGAAAAAGAGAGCAGCAAATACTGTGTCTCCAGCAACAAGCATTGAAATATGCTTCAAGAAACATGCTGTACTTGGTGGAGTTTCTTTTTTTTCTTTCTCTTTCTTTCCTTTTTTACAAATTACTAAAGTTTGCCTTCAGGGAATGGTTTCCAAGAATGAGAAACACTTAGCAACCTTCAGAAATGTTTTGCTTGCTCTCTCTCTAAACTCCATCATCTATACTGAATCGCTGCGGAACAGGAGAATTTACATTTATAATTTATTGATACAACTTCCTTTACGTATTAAGCCAGCAGAAAGGTAGCACAGATTTGCTAAAACCATCTGCCTCAGAAAAGAGCCAACCAGGAAAGCACCGGTGGAAACAGAGGCCGTCACGGAAGAAGCTCTTGGAAGTGTCTGAATAATTGCAGACGCTCTCTGCAAATATGATCCATGCTCCCAGTCAAAGGTGACGAGATTTCTCTGGTTTGTTTACTGCAGGCTGCATTGCCATCGTGCCGTCCTTCAGGCTGGCAGCCAGCTCCACAAAGCACGGTTTCAGGGCCAGCGTTTGCTGTAGCTGCACGCCTGCTGCAGGTGCGATGCTACAGGCGATCCACGCTGGCTCAGGGAGCTGGAAAGCAACACAGACGGCTGTCGCCCATGGGAGCTCCTGTGACGTTCACTTCTACCGTCCAGAACCGCGCGGTTTCGAGAGGATTCCACATTTTTATTCCAAAGGATGAAGTGAAAGGCAACTCTATGGAGCTTCCCAGTGTTGCCTTCCGTGCAACGCTTCTCCCTTCCCGATGTTACAGGGCCTGGCTGTTGGTACCTCAATTCTCTCATCTCCAAGGGGAGAGCCATCGGGTATTAAGCAAGCTAAGTTACAATGTGCAATTCTCAAAAGTTATGAACAGCAGTTGTCACAGAGGACAAAGTATATTATGAAATAACTCAAAGGAGACAATTCTACTTTTCGTCTCATTTGAAATCTGCATATGGTAAGCAACAACAGTTACTCACGCTGTAACAACTGCCATTACATTTAACACCCGTTGGCTAGGTCTTTTATTAAAATAATTTGTATTTGTCTGTAAGTGTTCCCCATCTCCCAACACGTAGAAGGTCGGGTTCTGCAAACCTCCACTCACGAGAACGCCGCCATTACCTCACGCTGGCTGACTCAGGAAGGCAAATGCTGTCACCTACCAGAAGCCAGGTAAGGCAGCTTCTTCGCATCAAAGAACATCAGAATCACAGAATCATTAAGGTTGGAAAAGACCTCTGAGATCATCAAGTCCAACCGTCACCCCAACACCACCATGCCTGCTAAGCCATGTCCTGAAGGGCCACATCCACACGTTTTTTTAACGGCAGTAATTATAACGAACATTGCTGAGATCTGCAAAGGCACGCGTGAGCGGGCTGGTGATGGAGCGACTTCCCTCGCCCCGCCGCGACGCCCGCAGAGCCGTATTTCTGACTGCGGAGCGCCTTGCACCCCACCTCGCCGCGCGTCGCCCACGCTCTCCGGCACCTGCGTGGCAGCAGCTCACGGGCGACGGCGCCGCATCGCGCTCCTCGGTGCGGCACACGGCGGAGAAGCCGCGACGACCCGGCCGAGGGGCTGCACATTCAGGGTTCGCTCCAGGGGCACCGCCAACGGCGGGCAAAGCAAGAGCTTCCCCTCTCCGCCACGAATCCTCCCCCCAGCCCACGGCACCCGGCTCCCTACCTGAGCGGCTGGGGGGGTCCCTGACGGGCGGCGGCGGCCTCTCGCTGGGCGGGGGGGGCAGGGGTCCGGAGCGGCCCCCCCCGCCGCCGGCGGCCGAGCAGGAGCCCAGCGAGACGTTCCTCTGCGGCAGCCGTGGCATCTCGTCGCCGCCGGGGCCGGGCGGGACAGGCGGCGGCCCGGGCCTGCTGGGGGGCGGCGGGGGCGCCGGGGCTCCCAGGGCGGGCCGGGGTGCGGAGGACACGGGCGGCTTGCTGTTCTGCGGCGGCGGCGGCGGCAGGGCCACCTCCCGGGCGGAGGGCGGCCGGTGCCCGGCGGGGGGCGGCGGGGGCGGCGGCTTGTCCTCCGTCGGCCGGCCCGGGGTGGGCGGCAGCGGCGGCCGGCCGGAGAAGGGGGAGGCCGCGCCGGGGCCGGGCTGCCGGAGGGGCCCGGCCGCCCCCGCGCTCCGGCTGCCCGGGAACGGCGGGGGCGAGGGCCCCAGGCTGGGCTGCCGGCTCACGCCCGGCACCGGCGGCGAGCCCCTGTTGTGCAGGCTGGAGGCGACGGGCCGGGGCGCGCTGGGCGGCGGCGGCGGCGCGGCCTCGGGCTTGGAGCCGACGTCGGGCCGGGGCGGCGGCAGGCGGCTCCTCTGCGGCTCGGGAGCGGGGATCCGCGGCCCCGAGGGCGGCCCCGGGAAGCGCGGCGGGCCGCTCGGCGGAAAGAAGGGCTTGGCGGCTGCGGAGCGGCCTCCGGGCGGCAAGGCGGGCGGGCGGCCTCCGCCGACATCTGCGGGCACAGAAGGGAGAGCAGCGTCAACGGCCGTCGGGCCTGTCGGCGGGGCGACCCAACCGACGCGGCCGCGGCACGGCTGGCAGCGACGCGGGGAGGGAAGAAAGGGCGACAGACGGGTGTGTGAGACCATCAGCCCGAAAGCAAAGGCGTCTGGGCTTTTAAATGATGCTCAACAACAGCAGTCCGGCCAGAGGCCCTTTGCGGCCCTTCCCAGCAGCCGTCACCTCAGGAGAAGGCAGCCAGCCTGGCAGTCGAAGAAGTACTGCTCTGCGGTGCCAGGAACTTTGGTATTAAGACAAGTTCCCAAAATAGACTGTGACACAACAGAAAGTACCATCTCCGAGAGACTGTTTTGTGCACATTTGCTGAAAAACTACATTGGTCTATAAAATAAGGTTCGTAACACTCTACAACCCCCGCTGCTCCGTCCTCCTTCAACGAGCGTGAAATCCTATGTCCTTAACAAAACTCACTGGCCCCAGACCTCCTGCATTTCCAGGGGCACGGGGCTTTGAGCAGCTGCTGTGCCAGCCAGCGGGACACAGCGCGTGCCCCAGACAAGCCCCCAGCTGCAGCGTGCGTCCCAGCCGGGATGCCTCACCCACTCCCTAACCCTCCATGCCATCGTGGAGCTGATGCAGATGTACTTTCCATTTGAAAACTAGATCCTTTTTCCTGGTGCAGAAGGGAGAACTGACCTGGAATCCCCTTACAGCTCCCCTCCGGTCCTGCATGCCCACAGCTAAGGCAGGACCCGGTCTGCCTGACTGTACTTTGCAGGCAGCAATTCAACATTGCCGAGAACTTTAGTTTTCATCAGTAACTAGGAGGATGGGCGGAAAGAGGAGTCTCACTTTTCCCTCATAAAACCTAGTATTAAGAATAAAACAAGATTCAAGCTGAAAATTACATTTCCTAAGAGCCTAAGATACTTGAAGACTTTTTCAGTCCCAGCAGGTAATTTATTGCAGTGCTATGAAGGTTTCAAGCAATGTCGTTTACTTTTTCAGACTGGAACTGCAAGGTCTTTCTTACCAGCATCTCTACTCGCAGCAGATCTGAGCTTTGGCATTCCTGCTTGAAAAAGGCCTCCAAGGCCAGGTGGTCCACCACCACCAAAGCTGCCACCACCGCCACCACCAAAACCCCCGCCGCTGCCACCTCCACCTCCTCCAAAGCCACCTCCGCCAGCTCCACCAGGTCCTTTGGGTTCTGTTGGGGAAAAAAATGCCCCACGTTAGGCAGAGAAGCAAGACTAATCCTGCAAAGTCATCTCTTTCATTAGAGAAGCGCTTGTAGCTGGGGAAAAATGGATGAGCTGTCAAAACACACAAATCCTTTTTCAGGTGTGATCATCACAGCTACCATCACCACCACTGCTGCACCATGGAAGAGGCGGTGCAATAAACATTGCCATTGTGTTTTATTAAGCCATCGCTTTCCTTTAGTCTGCTCTGGACTGGAAAGCAGAGGAACTATGGAGAATTTGGAACTGAGCATGGATGGGACCTCTGAGCATATCATATTGTCTTTGTTAGCATCTTTGCACCTGCTTCCCATTTCTTCATACCTTTGTTCTCTTATTCTTCCCCTCCACTTCTCTACAAGCAAACTGGGAGATGGGGCAATCTCATGGGAAATGAGGAAGGAAAGAGGAAAAAAGAGGTGTCCTTCCTCGTGGAGGTGTCTCTGGTGATTGCTTCTGGGAAGGCACAAAACTCTGTCACTATTGATGACGTTGCAACATATCTACTGATTTAAACAAAGCCTAGTGGAGAAAGAGATTTCATTTCTGATTACTTCCATGTAGGTCCAGAAATGCAGTGACAGGATCATTAGCTGCTGATTTTTCGAATAGGCGGGAATTATTTTATCAGCCCCCCCGCCATTTCTCTCTAATGCCATTGCTTCTGCTGTGACAACACTGAGATGCTGAAAGTAATAGGAAAGTGTGTCCACAACTACAAATACAGGGAGGAGCCCGGTTCAGAGCATCACTGCAAAATGAGCAGGCCCACAGGTTGGCATATCTGTGGAGATCAGCTCTCGGATGACAGGCTACATGGCTGAGGATCAGTTGCGTAATTTCTTGGCATCTTGATTTCCACAGCTTTGGGTGGGTAAAAATTTCACTGACTTTATAGTAATTAAAACCTGTGGATGAAAAGCACTTCTAATAATCCCACCCAGGAAAAAGGAGGAATAATGTGTTCGTGGGGGAATGTTTCGCATCCTCCTGCTCTTTTCTTAAGCACGCTGGCTCAGTTCAGCTCTGACTCACAGAGGGTGTGAACCTCTGGAGAAATGCTGCTACTATGGTTTAGTCTTTCGTCATGATTTGTTAATTCATGTAAACAAGAAAATAGGCCGCACCATTTAAATCTTACTGTTTACCCCTCCTGTAATCCTCTTAATGCCTTTCTCCAGCTCATTACAATAGCTTAAATGTGTAACTTTGCTTTCAGAGATAATATTTGAGTGTTTACAAACTAAGTACCTGGCTGACTGCAGGACTGTATCTATTTTTTTAATTATTCTTCTTTGGTCACACTCTTTCGGGCATCTCCTTGTTTCCTCGTCATCTTGCTATCACAGTCCAGCCTTTAATTGCATGGCCAGACCCGGACTGAGTTGCATCCCATTTGCTAACCAGTCTGTAGAAGTGCCTTCTTCCCCTAGACAATAAACGTAGCGGGCCCTTGTTGCTCCCTCTTCTCCTGTCCCTGTCCTGTCTTCCCAACACTTCTGCCACATGGGCTTTTCCAGCCTCCTCTCAGCACCCGCCGAGACGTACAGTGAGACACAGCAGCAGCTCAGCTGGATGGAGACCTTGTCTCTATGCAGGCAGGTGGAGCTGCTGCCTTGTGCCAGAGCCCCTTTGGGCAGCCTGCCTGTTCAGACAGAAAGAGAACTCCCCTGCGTCGCCCCAGGAGCGGCAGAACTGCAGGCAGCGGTGACACGCAGGTGGGGCTGGGGTTCCTGGCTCCGGTTTTGCTTTACATGGTACTGTGGCCATTAACAAGCCAACGGTGTCGTGCCAGGGGTGCCTTTATTTTCATACTGCTTATGCAAAAGTAGAGTCTGAAATTCCACTTTATTCTCTGTGCTCTCCTTAGTCTTGATGGGGGTTTTGGTAGCCTGATCTGTGGCAGCTCCTCGGCAGAGCTCCTAGTAGGGTTTGCATCGTATTCCGATTTAAGCAAATGAGAAAATTAATTGCTGTATGAGAGTAAGCAAACAAATTAACACTGGCATTTCATAAGCAGTATGTGATGGCTGTCTTGGGCACACCAATCATGAAGTGACAGAGTTTTTGATTCTCGGAGAAGGAGGGGGGTCAGCAGAACTGCCACCTTGGACTTCTGGAGGGCAGACTTAGGCCTGTTTGGGAGCCTGGTTGAGAGAGCCCCTTGGGAGGCAGTCCTGAAGGGCAAAGGGGTCCAGGAAGGCTGGACACTCTGCAAGGAGGAACTCTCAAAGGCAGAGGAACAGGCCGTCCCCATGTGCCGAAAGGCAAGCCGGCGGGGAAGACCAGCCTGGTTGAACAGAGAGCTTTGGCTGGCACTCAGGAAAAAAGGAGAGTTTATGTCCTTTGGAAGAATGGGCAGGACACTCAGGAGGACTACAAGGATATCGTGAGGTTATGCAGAGAGAAAGTTAGAAGAGCCAAAGCCCAACTAGAACTTAGCCTAGCTACTGCCGTAAAAGGCAATTAAAAATGTTTCTATAAATACATTAACAACAAAAGGAGGGCAAAGGAGAATCTCCATCCTTTATTGGATGTGGGGAAACTTAGTGACAAAGGATGAGGAAAAGGCTGAGGTACTTCATGCCTTCTTTGCCTCAGTCTTTAACAGTAAGGGAAGTTGTTCTCTGGACACCCAGCCCCCTGAGCAAGAAGACAGAGGTGGGGAGCTGAATGAAACTCCCAAAATCCAAGGGGAAATGGTCACTTGCTACGCCACATAGACACACACAAGTCTATGGGGCTGGATGGGATCCACCCAACAGTGCTAAAGGAGCTGGCAGATGTGCTCACCAAGCCACTTTCCATCATCAGCGGTCCTGTCTAACTGGGGAGGTCCCAGCTGACTGGAAGTTAGCTAACACTAAGCCCATCTACAAGAAGGGCCGGAAAGAGGATCCTGGGAACTGCAGGCCTGTCAGTCTGACCTCAGTACCAACAAAGGTTATGGAGCAGATCATCTTGAGTGCCATCACGCGGCACACACAGGACAACCATGGGATCTGGCCCAGTCAGCATGGGTTTATGAAAGGCAGGTCCTGCTTGACTAACCTGATCTCCTTCTATGATAAGGTGAGGGAAAGGCTGTGGATGTTGTCTCCCTAGACTTTAGTAAAGGCTTTGACACTGTTTCCCACAGCATCCTCCTGGGGAAGCTGGCTGCTCATGGCTTGGATGGATGTACACTTTGCTGGGTAAAAAAATGGATGGATGGCCGAGCACAGAGAGTGGTGGTGAATGGAGTTAAATACAGCTGGCGGCCGGTCATGAGTGGTGTCCCCCAGGGCTCAGTTTTGGGGCTAGTTCTGTTTAACATCTTTATCAATGGTCTGGATGAGGGGATTGAGTGCTCCCTCAGTAAGTTTACAGATGACACCAAGTTGGGTGGGAGTGTCGATCTGCTCGAGGGTAGGAAGGGTCTGCAGAAGGACCTGGACAGGCTGGATTGATGGGCTGAGGCCAAATGTATGAGTTTCAACACGGCCAAATGCCGGGTCCTGCACTTGGGTCACAACAACCCCATGCAACGCTACAGGCTTGGGGAGGAGTGGCTGGAAAGCTGCCTGGAGGAAAAGGACCTTGGGGTGTTGGTTGACAGCCACCTGAACATGAGCCAGCAGTGTGCCCAGGTGGCCAAGAAGGCCAATGGCATCCTGGCTTGTGTCAGGACTATAGTGTGGCCAGCAGGAGTAGGGAGGTGATCGTGTCCCTGTACTTGGCACTGGTGAGGCTGCACCTGGAGTGCTGTGTTCGGTTCTGGGCCCCTCGCTACAAGAAGGACACTGAGGTGCTGGAGCGTGTCCAGAGAAGGGCAATGAGGCTGATGAAGGGTCTAGAGAACAAGTCTTATGAGGAGCGGCTGAGAGAGCTGGGGCTGTCCAGTCTGGAGAAGAGGAGGCTGAGGGGAGACCTTATTGCTCTCTACGACTACCTGAAAGGAGGTTGTAGTGAGGTGGGGGTTGGTCTCTTCTCCCAAGTAACAGGCAACAGGACAAGGGGAAATGGTCTCAAGTTGCACCAGGGGAGATTTAGATTGGATATTAGGTAAAATGTCTTCATGGAAAGAGTTGTAAAGGATTGGAACAGGCTGCCCAGCGAAGTGGTTGAGGCACCATCCCTGGAGGTATTTACAAGATGTATAGATGCAGACCTTAGGGACATGATTTAGTGGTGGAACTGACAGCCTTAGGTTAATAGTTGGACTTGATGATCTTGAAGGTCTTCTCCAACCTAGATGATTCTATGATTTCTCAGCTGACTTAATCCATGATGAACAGACTTTATTTCTATGCATGCCAACTTCTGGCATTTTGTTTTACCTACTTCTCTCATGACAGTTCATCTGGTGATATGTAAAATAATTTTCTGCATTCAGATATGTAGAACCATTCATGCATACAGAAACTCCAACATGCAGAATCATACTTACTGTCTAGAATTGGAGCACTTCTGTCATTAGTAACAGTCTTCTTCAGCTTTTTCCCTTTGGTAATATCAGATAGTAGAGCATTTCGCCCTGCTTGTTCTGACCTGCTTAGGGATGGCTTTTCAGTATTTGCCTGCAAAATAAAATTAAAAATGAGGAGGAAAAGTATACCTCAACTTCTAGCTACAAAGTTCAGCTCAAATACGGTAGTTACGTGAGGCCTGGATTTCTGTTTTAACAGCACTGGAGTCGGTAGCGTGCCACATCTGGTTTTGTGAATGATGTCACAGGTAGTCGGCCTTGTTACTGACTCAAGGTCCCAAGCACGGCTGCTATTCTAACCCACGCTATTCACTGGAAACAGAACACTTAGGTGAATTCACATTTTTTTTAACTCAGGATTTAGAGTCTCTGATTTTTTAGAGCCAAGGCACATCTGTGGCAAATTGCCATTTTGGAGACTGAACAAGAACAGACTAGACACATAATTTGATTACACAAAAAGGTGGACATTATTGAAAGCTGTAGTGAAAGCCCTTAATATACAAATTCTGGATAAGTCAGAAGAAAGATGGAGTTTTATCTACTATTCTAGTTCTGATGGAAATACTTTAAAATGGCAATCACCACTTCAACAATATAGACCTCTTCAAATAGACCCAATAAAACCTTTAGATGCATGAAGTTTGTCTCAATGGTCCTCTCTTTTCAGTTTATGTTGTGGCGAGACAGTTTTTCAAGGAAGAACCAAAAAAAACCACCCCAACATACACATATATGCACACACGCATGTATATATGGTTATTTCTTCTAGGAAATGGCGATTCTTCAAAAGCTTGTCAGATCAATGTAACAGAAATTTCCTGAAAGGTGGTCAGAATTGCCATGGAGGGATGAAGCACAGAGTGCATATATTGCTGTGGTGGAAAATGAGGGAAAGACTCGAGTGGCACAGCCCAACCTACCTGTGTAACAAGCCAGGATTTTGCTGTGAAAACACCCCAGTACTTTATAACAGCATTTCAAGAAGCCTCTTCTTTCTTGTCAGTGAGGCGACTGACTGTCGGAGGGCAAACACAGCAAACAAAATGCTGTGCGCTCTGATACCGCAGGCTGGCTGAAGGAGCTATGCTGGCTAAGAGCTATCCTTGCTAAATTTAAACAATAGGATTGATTTTTTCCAGCTCAAGTCATGTAAGTACTAGAGTAGAACAAGGGAGAAGGTGGGAGTATGTGGCTGGAGAAAGGCAAGGGGAGAGCAAGACTTCAATTCCCCTGAGTTAGACAAGCTCTGGAGGAACTGTGCCTCTCCACCTAGGATCCCTACACCAGATCAAACCACCAGTGTGGGAGGAAGAGGAGGATGGCGAGTCAATGTGGCTAGTGACATCCATATGGGCACTGGAAAAGAGTGTAAGTGATGGTCCCTCTTGTAGAATTAATCACGAATTGTAAACAAAATGTTGGAGAGCTTTCGCCAAATACCATACACGTCAGGCATTGATAGGACAAGGGGTAATGGATTTAAACTGAAAGAGGGTAGATTTAGATTAGATGTAAGAAAGAAATTATTTATGATGAGAGTGGTGAGGCACTGGCACAGGCGATGCGCCTCCCTGGAAGTGTTCAAGGCCAGGTTGGATGGGGCTTTGAGCAACCTGGTCCAGCAGAAGGTGTCCCTGATTACAGCAGGGGAGTTGGAACTAGATGATGTTTAAGGTCCCTTCCAACTCAAACCATTCTATGATACCCTCATCCACACCACAGTGCCTCTGGATGTTCCGTTCAATATGACAAGCAGCAACAGAGGGCAGGGTATACAGTGCATTTACCTCCTGTAAACTTACCAAGGCCAGTGTTGGGGGTGGAGGGGGAGCTGGAGGGGGAGGCACAGGCATAGTGGAAGGCTGAGCTCTGTCTGGCCTTGCCAAGAAACCTGCACAGCAAAACACAGAAACACATATGGCCCAGAGATTAATAATAAATAAATTTCTACTCAGCTAAAAAACATCCTTGCAGCTAACAGGTTTATCTGCGACACTTGCTAAGCGTAAATAATCTGCAAAAAGCAATTCATGTTTCACTGTATGGAAACCAGCTGCATCATTAAATGGGGGTTCCCTACACGATCCCCACTGCCATACAAACTCACAGACATACATATCCAGTTTTGCACACACACACAACCCATGCATTGATATAGCAATGCACAAATATGCAATAAGAAAATCGAACTCTGTTTAATCCAACAGTCTTGTTCCTGTGGAAGTATTTCGGGAAAATCCCATAGCTATACCATCAACATTTACTTCAAGAAGGCACCATCTCTTTAAGATCATACTCAGAAAGAGATGCTGACATTTTAAAGCCCTTAAATTGCCGGAAGATCTCCACACACACAATTATGGTAGGGTGGAACAGCAGAACTCTTGGAAAGACTCATGCTTCTTCCTTTCTCCCTGCTTGCTCTGAAGATGCCAAGCTCCATCACCACCTCTGAACACACCTTCCTCCTCCTCCTCCTCCTCCTCAGGAGCAGCAAACACGGTGTCGTGCTCTGCCCTCTTCCCCAGAGGAGGAAGAGCAAGCAGGCAGTCCGGCCTCCCAGCCGCAGGCTGCTGCAGAGGGAAAAGCCTGGCTGCCACAGCTCAGCCTTCCCTGAGCTTCCCTGCCAGAGACCAGGCTCCTGCATGTCCCCACCCCAAGCAGAACTTCCAGCCTAGGGCAATCCTAAGAGGGTCACACCTGAGACGTAGAACTTCATTGCAATGAAAATATTGAAAGAAAAAACCTAAAGAAAAAGCATCGAGGACTTTTTTTCCAAGTCACAACAGCTTTTTGTGGCATTTTGGCACACTGCTCGCTGCAACTGCGCCTATCGAAGGCTCCAGAGCTTTTCTAACGGTGCTATGGCATTTCAGCTCACGTCCATCCACCTGAGCCAGCTTTAGTAACAGTGATTTGCCACCACTTATCTGATGTTTGCACAAGACAGGTAAACACAGTGGGAACAGGAATAAGGGTTATTCTCCAGACAACCCCAGGCTGGCCGCTGAGGTCCCCAGGGCAGTTATTTTACAAGAATACGCAGCTCTTACTTTCTGAAGGCACTTAACTGCTTTTGATAAAACCAAGAACTGCAATAGCACAATATCTGACAAACCCACTTCATGCTAGGTACAGTACCCTTTACAGTTTAAATGAGCATTGGGAAAATGTTCTGAATGGAACAAAATGGCATTTGCAGTGAGGGTTTGAGGTGAGTCACCACCTACAAAGTCTGCCATGGCTCTGAGATGATCCATGATATCTGTGTGAGAGAGAAGTGGTTAGAAGTACAGATTTATCTCGTCAGATGCTCATGCTTCAAAAGAATTAGAATACAGCTATAAACCCCCACGCAAAAAAATAATTGCTGAGCTATCTTGCTCAGAAGACAGCATTTCTGAAATAAGACTTTAATGGATTTTGTCTAAAATCTTGAGGGAGGAAAGGGCTTGGAAAGCAGTCAGACTCATCACCCCTAGCTCTGGCTGACTATCTAGAAAAAAACATGGAGTTCAAAGCAGCGTGAGGCCCTACCACTGTCTCTAGGTTTTCTTCTCCCGTACTGCAGAAACTGTTTCTCTTTCCTGTCACTGCAAAAGAGCAAGGGGAGCAGAGGGGAAGCTGGCAGACGGACAGGATGGCTGACAAAGGGGAAGCTGGGCGCAGCCAAGCCGACGCAGCGCTGTGCAAGCACGCGCCTTCGCAAAGTCCTGCAGACGGACCGGCGTGCTCTCGCCAGTCCTCTGGTGCACGACTGCGCATCTTATGGCATCTCCAGAGAAGCACCAGCCGCACCTTCAGAGGATCTGCTCAGATTTGGCTGTATTCCTGTCTTCTGTATTTCTCGCTCTCAGTCGTTACATAAAACTCTGCACAAAGCCCTATCCTTTCCCAATCTGCTTATCTTAAATGCAATATTTGAAATCTGAAGCCTATTAAAAGCACCAAGACTAATGCTGCTTTGTTCTTCAGCTTCCTGTTTAAAAAAATAGTCAACAGGAAAATTATTTCTTACAGCAGACCACAACCATCCTGTTTCTTAACGCAGTCTTTTCACAGCTGCAGTTGTCTCTAGTGTAACTATGCCATTAGGCTTTTTCACCAAGCTTTTAACTCTTTCAACTGATTAAAAAGAGAAAGAGAAATTCTGCTCTCTGCACTGCTTTGATAAGAGGCCAAAGCAGTCTGGATAATGCGCTGTGAGTCTCCTTGGTACTCCATGTGCCACAGGAAAGTTTCTGGAGCAGGCAGAATAAAGTTTGGTTTGATATCAGACTTTTAAATTAATTCCTTAAGGCAGCTCAGACCTGAATGCAGCAAGTGAGCCAGCTGGTCTATCAAACGCTTTCTCTAAAAAGCAGTGTTTTTGCAAACGCTGCCACTTGTCTACTTCCCTGTCAGTTATGCGATCGCTTTCTGCATCTTGTGCTGGTCTCTTCTACTTCTTTTCCTTGTAACTGGGTTGGTTTAGATCAGGTTCTTAAGGAATCGGTGGGGACAGAGGGGAAGCGAGGTAATGCTGGAAGCCTGAGCTCTCTAAGGGAAAGCCACTGCCCACGGACACATCCAGCCTCTCCAAAATCCTCCCTGCACACATTATTTGCAGAGAGGTAAGGGGGAGAAAGGCACTGGGCACCCTCTCCTTGCCTATCCCATCTTCCAGAGGGATGATGTCCTCTGATGTACCTGTAGGCACCAGCTGCACACTAGCTAGCCCCTCGCCTGGTACCGAAGGGCTTTCTCAACAGGGCAGGAGTGGAGATGAGGTGCACAGCTGCACACAGGCAAGCTTAGCATTGAGCTACTGCTGAACAAGCCCTGCAGCCGCCAGGGCAGTTACTGGGGGAGTCTGGAAAATGACATTTCAGATGCACAGGACAAGCTTCTGTAATAGGCCAAACTCAGAACTGGCTTGAAGGTCAATGCAAGCATCCTGCAGAGTTGTTTACTCATGTTCTAGAGCACACACTTCCCTAGGAGCCATCAGAAAAGAGGTCATATGGCATGACTCAGAAACCTGCGTGCCCACACACAAAACTATAATGCATACACTTACAGAGCCAGTAAAACACACCAGCTTGTCAAATTTTAGCTTAAAACGTAAGTTATGACACTGCTTCACTCTTGTGAAGAGTGGCACTATAAAATACCTGAAATAGTAACCGATCCACCCAGTAATAAATTTTACCTACCAAATCTGTTAACAACCAAGTTGCTGCAGGGTGTTGAAAAGGAACCAATTCCAAAAGGCAAAGGCTGAAGGCACATCAGTACTTTGAAACCCAGGACACACGTCCTTGCATATTTTCTAGTAGTGCAAATTACCACGGCTTTTAAGAAGCTATATGGAAATGTTATATCTAGATGAGCATCAATGGTGGAGCAGAAAGGATTACGGTACCTAACCCCCACACGTACACGCAGCGTCGGCCCCTGAGCCCCAAACACAAGGTCTCTATCATCAGCGAGAGAGGAGGATCTGCACAGCTGGCAGCAGCAGTGGCCGCGGTTCCAGGGCAGGTGCCCGCAGCTGTGCACACTGCTGCTGCCTCCGGCCACTCGGCCCACATCAGGGCTGCCACTGGTATGGGCCGGCACCCACCGCAGTCCTCACGCTCGCCCTGCACCGCCTCGGCTGCCCGGGCAGCCTCCCCACGGATCTTCTTGAGAGGGGTGCGCATGGCCTGCATCTGCTTCCTTTTGAGAAAGCCACCCCAGTCGTTAGCAAATGAGATGCCCGCCTAATCCCAGGTAAATCATACGATCACATAAAGAATCTCTCATTTTTGCAGGCGCACCCAGCAGTCACTAGCAGAAATGGTATTAAAATATTACTGTACGCAACACGTTGTGATAAAAATGAATTTCATTCAAAACCCAAAGTATAGGAGACAGCACATGATGCATTCTGCAAAGAGCTCCTTGCTCCGCAAAGTAATCCATAAAGAGCAATAAGCAAAAGTGGCACTAAACTGAATTCCGTGAAACACAAATTCTGGGCATTTCAGATTTAATTTGGTACTTCAGAAACCATTTCAGGAGCATCACAGATGCTGAAAAGAAATGTGACATTTAACGTGGGCTGGACAGGGCAAACAACTGGACTGCAAGTGCGCTGTTTGCAGCCAGTCAGCCATTTTGGGCTGCTGCGAGGTGCCCCCTCTTAAACACATTGAGTCAGAGGCAGACAGACAGCTCTCTGTGGTTAATCATTTCCTGCATGATTAATTTCCAAGCAAAAAAAGAGGAAGGAACAAACAACTGCAGAAATAAAATAGAAGCGATAGAGCTCAAGAGGAAAAAACCCCAAAGTCGCCGGTTAAAATGCTGATTGGCCCTGTGTGAAAAAGGACCTAGCTTCCAAACCAGTACTGATTTGGTTTTTGCAAAATGCACTGCCTCCTGCTAATGAAAGAAAGGAAAATTTTAAAAACATGAATTTGAGGGAATGGGGCCAGGTTACCAAGTACTTTAGTAAGGTAGCTCTCAAAACAAAAAGGACAACTAACTATAAATACATTACAAAGTAGCTGGAAAATCGTGTAATGTCAGTTTCATACAGACCACAATATTTTTTCATTAACTGTTTTTTTTAATGGAGTACAGAACTATTAAACCATTTTGATAAAAAAATGTTACCGTGTTTTCTTATGAAATTTGTTCAAGTCCCCCAGCTCCCACTTTCCTCGGTGGACCCGAGCCATTACTAAGCCTATGCATCCCACGTTGCACCACCGCATCCTCCAAAGGCCGGAGGGGCTGTTCGCATTAAGAGAGTTGGGTGTGGGGGTGCGGCAAGGTGTGAATGACAGCTTTAGAGGATGCTGAAGACACTCCTCCCATGCAACACCATGCCAGTAAACCCCATCTGAAAAATATAACGTTATTTTTCTTCTTCTCTTTTTATTAAAGTTTCTAAAAATATAGAAAACTATGAATAAATATATAGATAGATGGTTTTAAACCACTAAAGAATTCAGCAAGGACACCAAACTCAGTGTAGCATGAAGCTACCTGAATATACCAAAGAGAAATTCCCCTACATGGTGAAAAAAGAGCATTTTGGAGACTCTCTGGCCTCAGTCACTCACACAGAGCAGGACAAAGCCTCTGACAGGCACTGAAGTAACCCAATACCAGACCTACTCGAGGCACCACAGGACTGCTGTATAACGGCCCTGTATGCAGCACTCCGCCTAACTGGGGTAAAGCTTCCAAAGCCCAGCGGCTCAGGAGGAGGAAAGGGACATTTAAAATGTTACTCTCAATATTTTTTTGTCCTGTAACATCAGTGACTGATCCTTTAAGGATGGCTTCTGGCTGAAACAACACTCCTTTTGGTGCAGGGATTACAAGACTGTGGGGCCTGCGAAAGGACATTACAAGCATGTGAGAACGCAAATTATCCTACCCTGTCCGGAGGAAGCTGTGGTAGCAGGAGGCGGCACTAATGCTTCACCCTCAAAACCACTTGCACAGAAGCGGACAGCCAAGAGAGAGACCAACAGAGGAGAAGTTGCTGTGGATGCATGAGACCCAGGGAAATTCGGGGGAGCTGCCGCTGCCAGAGAGAGGAAGCCAACTTTATCTGGGACTTTTCGCATTTCAGAGAAACCCTCCACAGTGCCTGAAATGAGTGGTACGAATATGACTTTCCACCCAGACTGAAAAATGCCACCCCTTACGCAAGATGCCAGGGCAGAGAAAGTGGCCGTCACCAGCGATGCCAGAGAGCTCTTGCCCAGATCCCATGTCAGAGCTTCCATTCTCTTTCCACAAATGGCTGGGGTGATGGATGACAGGCTTCACTCACGGGCACGCACATAAAGCAGAGGAGGTCTCTGTGGCCCCGAAATAGGACTTAGCTCCAACCTGAATGACACACAGGAGCTGGCAATAGCAGGCAGATCTGCCACGGGGAACTGCATCTGTACAAACTCTGCAGCAAACACCTTGGGGGATGTAACACCATCCTGCTGCGGTCAGGGGCCAAAAAGGAGAGAAGATTCAAGCAAGAGCCTGGAGGTCCCTGGCAGGAGTGCACGGGGCAGTTCCCGGGTGAAGAAACACACGTTAAGCCAGTATCACAGTGAGCATTTTTTCAGCCCTACACAGGCTGCAGAGAGATGATACATTTTTTTGTTCTCTTTTGTTTTAGACATACTCTTTTCAATAAATTGTAGAGTTTTAATCTTTTAGAGCAGCGTAACTGAGCTATATGAAAGGTACAGGTGCTGGGGGATGGGTGAGGAGCAGTAAGATAAATAACCACAACCGCAAACAAAGCACAAGGCTAGTTAGAAAAAACCGAGAGGATGCCATGAGGTGCTTTCACGTCTCTGTGCATGCCATCCCAGGCAGCCGTGCCCTGCCAACCCTACGGCATCTCCGTCTTCCTCCCCTCCTCATGCTCACCTCCCTCATCCCTGAGCACCCAGCAAGTGCAGCGACCCTGCAGGCAGCAATGACTGCAGCTCATACTGGGCAACTCCACAGAGTCCTACACCCCCCTAAACACTTTCAATCTACTTCTTACCAGCACGGGAAAACAGTAACAAAGCAGGTCACTGTGGAGTGTCAGTGGCAAGTGAACTATCAGACCACTGAGCCAGAACACGACCATGGGGTGCCAAGAGCAGTAACAGCCAGATGCACTTACGGTCCACAGCAAGTTGCATCCAGCAAACCTCATCTGTCAAAGGCAACCAGAAGTTATATGGCGAATATCCAGCGGTGCTGCATCCATGGAAAATTACAGCTGAGAAATAGGCTGCTATGGTGTCAGAATGTTGTTTTAATCCAAGTATTTTAAAAAGTTTTTTCCTTTTCAGTGACATATTTTTGAAGATATGCAGAGGATCATAGGCAATGGCTGGCCTTGGAGGACTGCCCCCAGTCACCAATACAGTCAGTATTTGGAAGAAGCAGCAAAGCTTTTGGTTAGTTTAAGTGTTTGGATGTTGACTTCAGAAAAGCTGATAATATAAGAACAAGTACACTACAGCAGAAAGTAGCCCTCTGACTCACTGAAAACAAATTGCTTCCATCCATCCACGCTCTTATGGTTTCTTTCAGCCAATGCTTTCAGAGGAGATGCACAGAAAGATTCCTGTCTGCTCATACTCGTCGAGCTGGCTCGTGGCCGCTGCCACAGCTACCCTGCCCGGGGAGCAGGACCTCAGCCCTGCAAATGGCGCCTGGAGCAAAGCCCTGGCACCGGGGAACCGCTGGAGGGAGTCTCGCTGGTGTCTTAAAACAAGCACGTGTGTGTCATTACTCAGCAGGAAGTCGGGGCCAAACGCAGCAGAGAAATCTGCAGTTACTGGGCTGTATCCCAGCCCTCGGGACAGGAGGACACAACTTGGGATACTGCAACCTCCTCCAGCTCACTCCCCACCCCTGGCTCCCTGCCAGAAAGTGAAAAGCCCAACTCCTGACCTCTCTACAAAGAAAAGCCTACAGAAAACCACTTCACCCTCTCTCCCAGGCTGAAGTGATGGTTAAGGACCGAGCTGCTTGTGCCCGAGCTCTTACTTCGGCTGTCCGGAGCACGGCTGCCAGTGCTATTCAATCACCTACTGTCCAAGGCAGCCCTTCCTCACCTTGAATGGTTGAAATGACACGCGAGGCTGTGTTGTCCTAGGTACCCCGCCCACCGCAGCCAGCGAGGAATCCACACCCAGGCTGGAGGCCACCCCAGCGGGCAGCCCTAAAGAAAGGGACCCTCCTTACGGTGCTCTGCAGAGGCTGCAGGGACAACCACTCCGCACAGGGACAACATGCCCTAGGCAACAAGGACCTGACGTCTGTCTCCATCCTATTCCCTTCACCTGTCCCTCCTTGTGAACATTTTGTGTTCACAGAATACTGTTCCCAAGACATAGTCCAAGAGCTTCTCTCCGATGGAGCTGCTTTTTCCAGTGTCTCACTACTGCAGAGGTGATCACTCAGCGTCATGTGGCTGTTCAGCAGCACACGCTTTGCTGCCCAGCTTTCTCCCCAAAACTTCAGCCACCCTAAGCTCTAGGACCTGTTGGCAGGGTGAACGGGCTAGTTCAGAAATTAAGGGTTTCTGAGTACTGCCTCCAGCTTACTCAGTCCTAAATCAGAAAAAAAAAAAGTATTGCTTTAAGTTGTTCCCACCAGCTGATGCTCACCACGTGGCAGCGCTCAGCTCTCCAAGGGCACGGGGTGGCTCGTGGCCCGCTGGTGGCAGGCAGCCCCAATGGAGGAGCGCAAGAAGGGATGCTGACCCAGTGGCAGAAAAGCCCCCAGCTTGGTTCCATGGGAAAATAACTTTTTTTCACATTAGTGTTTTCGCCTTTTGCCTTTCCATCTATTGCTCTGTATTTTTTTGTTGTTGTTTCTAGGATACTACAGGTCTGACCACTTGTTTGCTTTCTGTAGCGTGAAAGCAATTCCGTCATTTGAATCAAATTGAGAGCAGTCTGGAGGATTTTTTTCCTTTCTCTCCACTTGTTTATGGCACAACAGGCCAAAAAGTATCAGGAATTAATGTGAATGGTTTTTTTGGACACTGGAGCTGTTGCAACTTTCAGCCAACCATGTTTGATGAGCAAGCCCGGGGATTTTGCTGGACTTCTGCTGACTGTGGGTCCCCTTCACAGCGGGGGTTGTAAGGAGAGGGGCTTCTCTCCTCCACAAATCCCAAGGCTGAGATGAAAAGAGCCTGTTTGGAGACACAAGTTACATTGTGGGAGCTCTGGGACACTCTACACCGCATCCTTTCCATGCCCAGGGCACTAAGTTAATAACGCTGTGACCTGCATAACTCCACTGCTGAAGCCGTCTTCATTCACCTTTCTCTTCTGACCAGCAAGACGACACGAAGCTGCAGTAGAAGGCATTTTACTGTAGTGAAAGCATACATAGAAGGATGAAGGATCTCGCACACTGCCAGATTATTTTACTTCTCAGTAAGTGCAGGTTTAGAATTCCATTGGCTTTAGCAATCAAACGGGCTTTTTAAACATAAAGTGTTTTCTTCATCGCAATCAACTAAGTCTTACTAAAACCCGCAGTGAACGGTGACGGGTCTACTAAAGCCAGCATCTATAAAATAATATTAAAATAGTGACTACCTCTAAAGGAGAAATCTGAGGCACATAAGGGCCAGACATGTGGAATGAATTTAAACCACCATTTTCCAATCCCTCTCTCTTGTAAATATTGCAGTATTCCTATAAGAATGTTGAAAAACTACAGTGCACAGAGATTAGTTCAGATTTCACATCAAAAGCCCAAACAAAAAATTAAGTGGCCTGGGCAGTCAGCAGGGAAAGAGCAACTACACAAGCAAGAGTGCATTAGAGTTTTTACAGCCCAGGTGTCGACATGAATTACAGAGTAACTTGAATACCTGTCATTAGAGGAGCAATCAAAGACTGATCTGCCTGCAGTGTGGGAAAAACAAAACAAAACCCAACCCCAGATATGCATAATGTAAGGCAGCCTGCTGCACCAAAGACAGTTCAGAAAAACGAGTACCACCTCAGAGCCAGGTTACCATCAATAAAAGCCTCGGTTCAGTGCGGCAAGCCCCATAAATCAGTTTTGTGAGAAACAGGCAACGAGGTCTCCTAGAGATTTTAATTAAAAAGAAAAAAAGAGAAATCTTATTTTCCATTCTGAAAATTAATTCTAGATGATTGGAGGCTGCAAAGTGCTTAGACTCTAAACCTCCACTAAAATGGGTGGGGATGGAGAGTCTGATTTTACTCTCTTTAGAGTTGTGGAAAGGCTCTGGCCAGTTTTCAGAGGCGGACGGATGAGACGTTTATGACTTTGCTGAAAGCGTTTCAATTATTTGGGATGATCAGACTTAAAGACTATGGAGAGCACATCCCATGAAGTCTCTTCATGTTCTCTGCTGCGAAGGGATTTGCACTGCAGCTTGGGCTTAGTCATTAAACCAGATCACTTGTGAGGCACTGAATCACGTTTGCACATAAATAATAAATTTGAGGAACGTCACAGTCAGCAATGAAGGTTGGCGTTGGCTCTCACAACACCGTCTTTAGGATGCAGATGGCTGGTGGAACAAGGACCACAGCCACAGTCTGCACAGAGATGCCATCACTTGGGTTCAGCACTGCTGGCATCTTACTTCGTGAACTTGGGGAGAGCAACCGGCTATATACGCTGTCATCTGTCTCAAAGCACCGCGACCTACTGAAAAACTCCCCGCAACTTTCCCTCTGTACCCTGCTCACAGACCACAGACTGAACAGAAACTCTCTTCAGACCTTACAAACTGACTAGACACTAAATGAGGACTCATTCTGCATATGACTTATATCCCCTGTGTTTGCAAACCTTCTCTGAACTCCAATGCAAAAAACTATAAAATACCATTTGATCTGCCATTTAAACGCTTATTTCCATAACATGGCCAGGAAAAGTCAAGTTCTTTGTAGACTCTGCTGAACTGTTACAAAACAATTACTTTTTTATAATTCACATTCCCAAAGGAATTAATGCAATTTCAAAAATAAAGCAATGGAAAATTTTCAGCTTACTGAGGTATAAATGAATATACACAAATATACCATTACTTTGCATACTCAAGAGTGCTAAGTAGTTACTATGATTGGTATCTTATCATAGATCCTCCTCGGAGAATAGCTACAAAATGAAATTCTCTTACATAATTTATATAGTAACTGGCTTACAGTAATTAAAAGTGAGTGTCACTTTCAAAGCCCCCAGACCCTGACATATGTGAAGCTGGGCAACCTGCGCTGGGTATCTGCACATGCAGGGAGCTGGACGACAAAGTCTCCATTTGCACAAGCAACCAAAGCAACTCGCAGCAGCCCTTCTCGCCTGGCTGGAAGAGGGCCTCTGCCCTCTGAGGTTTGGCCTGCCGTGTAGTTCATACCGTGTCTCAGAAAGCTTTCAGATGGGCTGCTATGGTTTCAGTAATTATTTTTAAAGGTTCTTGGCAATATAAAAACAAATCTGTGGAAGAGATTTAAAAATCAGGATGGAAATAATAAAGGGGAGGGAAAAGAGGAGGCAAAAAGTAATCTGAAACAAACAGAGGGTCTGCTTCAGCAAACAGCCCGTCCTCTCCCCACACTCCAGGACTTCAATCACCTCTTCTTCGTGGTGGAGCTAACCTTAGCTCATCTCACACCACGCAGCTACGGTGGCCAAAAAGTGACCATCTTTTCTAAAGGGTGTACAAAACTTGAGAAACTGCATCCAAAGCAATAACCCCCCCCCCCTCAGGTGAGTTAAGGATAATAGATTCATTTTAATCTTGAATATCCTAACATACATATTTTGGTTTGAAATGCATTCATTTAAAAACAACAAACAACAGCATTACTGAAAACACATTATTTCACATGTGAGTTTACACGATCATCTAATATCCTGGCAGTACTGGCAAATGATGCCGTCTTCTAATCCATACTAAAAACAAGTCCAAAATGTTATGTTCACCGCACCACCAGATTATTTGCCTGGCTAGAATGCAGCAAGAAACTTCTCCTGTGACTCACTTCAGAGAAACAGATAGAGGAAGCAATACATTATTGCTATTAAAAACTGTTCAATAAGACAACTCAAAAATTATCTTTAGATGGCTTGTACAAATCTAAAAGACCAGATAACCATTAAGTAAAGTAAATTGAAGGTTGCCGTTGTCTCTATTTTGTTTGTTATTTTGTATCATATATAAAATTTACTAAATCAGGACATCTTTTTCTCTATTGTAAAAAGCATAGATTTTATAACATACCCATATTAACTGTGTTGATCCATCGCCTTTATTACTACATCAAGAGAAGCTTAATTTTAAAAGTCTAATTTTTTAATAAAAATTAAAATAAATTTATCAGCTATCCTTAGCTGATAGGAACTACGAAGTCTTCTACCAGAGGAAGATATGGTCCAAAAGTAGTAATGTGAAACTGACAAATAATAAATGATAAATGATGAGGGCTGCCAGTTGAAGCTCTAGGGCTAAAGCAGGCTACCAGCAGGGAAGATGAAGAATTGTCTTTTCCTCCCATGACACTGAACCACTGAATCCACCACATGCCTTACTCTGAGCTGACCTGCACTTCCCCACCTCCAAGACCAGCTACTGGATGAAACCAACTGCTACCTAATGGAAGTATGTACAGAATCCCTGCAGAGGATCTCCCGCTCTAGCCTCGCTTCTTCGGAAGAGCAGGTCCTGCGCAAATTAGTGGTTTGGTGACCGCCCTGCAGAAGGTCACCTCCAAGCCAGGGGCCAACTAGAGGGATGGGTGAAGGAGCAAAGGCAGAAGCATGCGTGGAAACACCCTCACTCTTTGGCCAGCCCGGAGATGAGCCCCAGACCATCCTCCTCAATCGAAACCACGTGAGGGAGGTGGAACCGGTGGACCAGTGCTTAGCGAGATCCCCAGGCAAAGAGCCTGATGCCCTGGTGGCTGCTGTCTCCGAGTCCAATTCACAGCTGGAGCAGCGGAAGGACAGACCTGAAATTTTGCCTCCTCTGTGTGGATTAATTTGGCTCTTTGCGAAGCAGCAAAAATCTAACCCACAGTGCATTGAATACCTCCCCATGTGTACTAGGAGAGACCTTAGCCTTCAGCATCTCAGTCTGCAAGTGTGCAAGTCACCCGCGATGCTCATGCACTGTTTCTATCACTGACAGTTTCCATTTGGTCCAATCTGGAAAACATTCTGAGTAATACAAGGACAAATTTTTCTGTTAAGTGTTTCCAATGCTGCCTTTTGGCAAGAAAAAATGTCAAAAGTCACTTGGAAAAGAAAGGTACAACTAAGAGATGTTTCAATTATCTCATAAATAAGCTGCCAAAATGCAAAGAGTAAAATCCAAGCAATATCAATATTCTTCATATTTATACCATTATAAGCCAAGCGGAGATCAGAGTGTTGACCAACTGCAACTACATTTTATTTCATTTACTACAGTAGAGCTACAACAAAAAATTCAACTCAAAATAGCTTTGTAAAGCCATTTTTACATAAATCTTGCAGCTTCATCTACTTTTGCAACAGGACTTCATATTTATGAAATACAGATATTTACAAAATATAGGCGAGATAACACTGAAACAGAGGGTTCAGGTTTTACATCTGTCCCTTCAGCTGAAGACTCAGCATTGTGTTTTGGTTTCGGCTGCCGCCGGCAACAAAAGCGCCACACGGCCCCCCTTCCCCCGCCGCGGTGCGGAGGAGAATGGAAAGAAAACGGGCAGAAACCGGTGGGTCGGGATAAGGGCAGTTTAACAGAACAGCAAACAGAGGGAACAGCAACAACAACGATACAGGTAAGGGGAATAGACAGAACAGACTGCACGACGCCACTGACCCGCTCTCCCGGACAGGACCGGCGCCGCACGCTGCCGAGCCGCGAGTGAGTCCCCGCTGCACCGTCCTGGAACGCAGCGTGACGTCACAAGGTATGGAACGCCGTTCCGTTTGGCCAGGTGGGGTCCGCCCCCACCCCCCCGGCTGTGCCCCTTCCTGGAGTCCGGTGAAAATTAACCCTGTCCTGGCCGAACCCAGGACACATTGACACTGGGACTATGAAATTTGCACAGATGCACCTGAGTGCACAATGCACATCTGCAGCAGATGATGCCAACGTAAACGCCTACAGTAAGGGCACACAGTTAAGCTGTCCGTACCCAATTTAAGGTTTTCACTGTCCAGTTGAAAGCTCCATATGTAAAGACAGCTTCTGCAGATTTCATTTATGAAATACGCTTCTGTCCTGGGCCCGGCCCGTGCAGCACCGGTCCTGTCCGGGAGAGCGGGTCTGTGGAGTCGTGCGGTCTCTTCTGTGTATTCCCCTTATCTGTATCGTTGTTGTTGCTGTTCCCTCTGTTTGCTGTTCTGTTAAACTGCCCTTATCCCGACCCACCAGTTTCTGCCTCTTTCTTTCCATGCTCCTCCGCACCGCGGCAGGGGGAGGGGCGGCCGTGTGGCGCTTCTCTGCTTGTTTTGGCAGTTATCTAATAGATGGCAAGGTACAAGGTTCTGTTTTGCATCAGTCTGTGGTTCTTTTATGCTCAAAGCAATTCTAATGTATGAAAGAGTAACTCAGTCTATGAATTTAGATTCCCTGTTCTACCTGCAGAGGCACTAAAATTTGTGTACGTTGGTATACTACAGGATTTAATAATGTGGGTTTGGGAGGAAAAAAAAATAGAGATAAGTAGGAAACTAATTTTATGTCCTGTCAAAGTTTGAGACATGAAGAGATTTCCATCTTAATCAGGAATGAAAAAAATAAACAGTTTTGCTCTTAGAAGCGCAAATTTTAGCAGAGCCTACATTTGCATTAGGAATTTGAAAATTATTTTAAAAGACAATTTTAGAATTTTTTGATTTCTGAAATTAAAATTCTGTGCCAAATTCACCTTTGATCTTGGAGAAAAAAAAAAGTTTTCATAAACTGATGGTTTTAATTAGAAAAACTTTTCAGTAAAAATGCCCTGAAAAACTAGAACTGTGATCATTAACTTTGACATCGAAACAGAAGTTTTCCAACTTAGGCATCTAAATTCTGTTGCCAGAGGCTTATGTTTCCACAGCTTCGCAAGAGTATTGCCATGGCACTGCTGGCCCAGCACAGGGCTCTCCTACCGACTCCTGACCGCCTCGATCATCCCCTGGGCCCAGGAGGGACACAGGGCACGCCAGTGCCACTAGAGCCAAGACTGGGAGGACACAGATGTGGAAAAGCAAAGGGGCCCAAAGTCCTGTAAAGGGGACTGCTTTAAAGCATGGCACAAATCAAACCAAAAGCAATCAGGGACAACAAAGTGAAAACGCCCTTTTGCTTTCCTCCACGTCTCCGATTACAGAAGTCTTTGCTCCAATTTATTTCTCTTTGGAAACAACGTTTTACAGCTGCACATGGCAAGTACTTCGCTAGCGAGCGAAGAAGAGAAGCTGGAAAGAATGATTATTAATGGATTCTGCCAAAAAAATAGGCGGGGCAAAGTCTTTCGCAGCGTAGCACAAGAACTGGTCGCTGTTCCTCTAGGCAGAGAGGAGGCATGTCTCACATTGCCCTCCTGAGAAGGAAACCAGCGCAGCCGCGTTGCCAGCACGGGCTGGACCCCAAGAAACACGCAGCACCCCCTGCTTCCTACCTGTGAAGCTGCTTGAGTCCACATGCGTTAAAACAGAGCATTTGCCCAAGTCATTGTTAGTTGAAACCAAGCAATTCCATTCACCTGTCTGCGTTCACAGGTTTACCAGGGGGCTCGGGGGACTGTAGTGACATCATACATGAGGTCATATCTAGCTGACTGCACAAGTCAGACCCGGGCAGACGTTCTCGGCAGGTGAATACGCAAAGAGGGACAAACCCACACCTTGCCCGAACTCGGTGGGAGCTGCAAGCTATTGCTCAAAGAGGGACACAGTGCCCCAGCCAGCTGCTCCGGGGCCGGCAGCGGCTCCCGGTTCCTGCCAGACTTCTGGAAGCGGTGCCCAGCCAGCATCACACCTTCGTGTTCGCTGGCAGTGCTGAGCCAGCCTGCTCCACGGGCCGTGCAGGAGCTCATCGGGAGCCCAGGAAGCAGCTGGTTTTAGAGGTTATTTGCCTCCATGCAAGACAGCAGGTCTCACTGAGCTCCCGCTGGTATTCCAAATATTTTTTTCTTTTTTGTTATAAAAAGTAGTAGTTTGGTGCTGTTTAATCTAAAAACACCCAGTACATATGGCATACCACTGCCATGAAAAAACATACCCACAAAACCAAAAGCAGCCACATACCATCATTCAACACTTGCATTTCCTCTTTAGAACATTCATTGGCACGTCCTCTTGCTCCACAGGACTGCTCAAATTCATCCTTGCTAATGCCAATCTACAAAAAACTCAGACGAGAAAATAAATCGTGCACTGCAGGCTGGAGTGCTCAGTGCAGGTGCCCTGAAACAGCAGGTATTGGAGGGTGGCAGCCAATTTCCCCTTTAATTTCTTCATAATAAGAGTGGCTGTCACAGTTGTTAAACCCTAACTAAAGTTAGCATCACATCTGCCAAATCCTGTAAATATGGCTGAAACCCTGATCAAACTGGCTGAACGGTTTGGCTAGCTTGCACAGGCAAAACCAAGCTGGGTTTATTTTAAGTGGGTTTGAAGACTAAGTTTAGCATATGTCAGACTGAAATACGACTCCTAGCACCTCTGCTTTCAAAACCAGAATCGGTAATTAAACAGAGTTAAGAACCACTTCAAATCTGAGACCACAAGCTTCCAGATACAAAGAAAACTTTTTCCAGACTCAGAAAGCTGTTGTATCTGGATCAAACCCACAGCTGAAAGGAAGCTTTGTGTTGGTTTTATCGGGTCATAAGACATGATTACTCTCACGATGTCTACTTTCTCTCTCAAACTGCAGTCCTGATGACTGGCTGTCCTCAAACAAATGATCATGCAAGGATCACTGTTTTCTTCTGTATCTGCCAAGGCCCTTATCAGCAGGCTGGCTTGCAGGGGGCTGGCTTACAGGCGGTGCTGGTCCAGGCACCACCACGCAGAGAAGCAGCCCTGCTTCTGCGCAAAAGGCTACGGCAGCACCAGGGCTGCTGCGAAAACCCAGCCTGAACTCTGCAGCCAAACACTGCTTCAGGAGAGTCCTGATCCATCAAAACTTGCTGTTAGGAAATGCTGCTCAATACAGACCAAACTGGCTTTGCACAGCCAGCATGAATTTGAAGTTTGCCATTAGTACCAGAGTTTTGAGATCCATGACAAAAATGAGCAGTTTTCTGTCTCCCTACAACCGCTCACCTGAAGAAGTGGCGCAGCCTGCTGCATTTTCAGGGCTCCCTCTCATGCCAGGAACAGACCTGGTCATTACCTTGCCAGCCGCTAATGGTAACAACTCAGTACTTTCTCACAGCGTGCAGTATAAGGCACTCATTTTATTTGTTGACTCTCCAGTCAGAAGAGCAAAATCTTCTCAGGAAACTCAGGAACAGCATGTCTCCTTCCCTCCTTGAAAAGCGGAATATGGGATATACTGCACCATTCATATGGAAGTGTTTACTGCCTTTAAAATAACTATTCAGCTTTCATCAATAACCAGAAAAATTTAAAGTCACTGTCAACAAGGAGACTGAAATACAGAATGACAGAGCAGGGCTGGAAGAGGGCACGTACCCTTCCCCTGAGTCACTATCGATTATATCATTCCTAGCAGGTATTTATCTCTTCTCTCCCTAAAAGTCTCCAGTGATGGAAATTCTGCTCTATCCCTCAGTAATCTACTTTGTTAGCCTTACAGCTAATGAAGCTTTTCCCAGTACCTAATCTAAACCTCCTTTGCTGTGATTTCATGTGCTATTTCTCATCCTATTTAGAATTGATGTCCAGAAAAATTTATTCCTTCCCTCTTCATGGCTATTTGAAAACTCTTTACATGCCTCTCTGATCTTCTCTTCTTTTGGCTAAGCAATCACATTTCCTCCAGTCTTTCCTCACGGGCTATATTTGGCCCATCTCTCATGGTTACTGCTGTTCCTAGGATGTTCCGTAATCCCATGTTATATCTGAAACGGGTGAGGATGACACAGTTCACCATCTTTATCTCAGTATTGCATTGTATGTTCTTTTGCAGCACCCAATTTACTAATTTAGAATAAAATACAAATATCAAATTAAAGATAGTAATGTTTTCCCTACGTGCATGCCTCCCTCCTTCAAACAGGCCATCCTTTCTAACCTGCAGTGTCTAAATAGGTGTGTTTGGATACATGTCACACAGCAGTACCATTTTTTCTGGGCCTCCAATGTGGAACAACTCTCCAGATATTAGGCTTTGCACCAATCACAGAATCACAGAATGTTCGGGGTTGGAAGGGACCTCTGTGGGTCATCTAGTCCAACCCCCTGCCGAAGCAGGGTCACCTACAGCAGGCTACACACGACCTTGTCCAGGTGGGTCTTGAACATCTCCAGAGAAGGAGACTTCACAGCCTCTCTGGGCAGCCTGTTCCAGTGCTCCGTCACCCTCAGAGCGAAGTTGTTCTTCCTCATGTTCAGACAGAACTTCCTGTGCTTCAGTTTGTGCCCAGTGCCCCTTGTCCTGTCGCTGGGCACCACTGAAAAGAGTCTGGCCCTGTCCTCCTGACACCCACCCTTGAGATATTTATAAGCATTTATTAGGTCCCCTCGCAGCCTTCTCTTCTTCAGACTAAACAAGCCCAGGTCCCTCAGCCTTTCCTCGTAGGAGAGATGCTCCAGTCCCTCATCATCCTCGTAGCCCTCCGCTGGACTCTCTCCAGTAGCTCCTCATCTTTCTTGAAGTGGGGAGCCCAGAACTGGACACAGTACTCCAGACGGGGCTTCACTAGGGCTGAGTAGAGGGGGAGGAGAACCTCATCCTGGCAGCAGTTCATCATGCTCCATATGAGTTGTGTAGCCATGAATGAAGCGAGGTGTTTGTCTGCTCCTAGGGCTAACTCTTCCCTCTGACATCTCCCAAGCCCGGCACCCAGATTTCTCCAGACTGTGGTTTCCAAAGAAAGCGTGCTGCTGAAACTACACCAAAGCATCAACCACACGGACCAGCAGTGGACCCTATCAAGAAGCAGCCCAGAACTGTTTTTTGCTCATCTCTACAGAGAACCAAAGTCCAAGCGCCTCTGGGACCCTCCAAGCATCAGTTCCTACCTGGTCCACTAATCACAAAGACGCCACAGTCAGGGCTTACAACACAGTGCACTTGAGATAGGAAATAATATTTGATCTGCTGGACTACACCAGCTCTAGGTCAGCACGTTGCAGCCTATCAACAGCACATGCTTTCTGCTTGAGCCTCTGCTGCAATGAAAAAAATTTTTAAAAACTAAATTTGCTTTTATTTCTTTCTTGCTGATTCACTATGTGTCTCAGTAGACCTTTTCATATTATTTTTGCTCATTAGCACCAAACTCTGAACGTTGCAGCCTTCACTGTGCAGTATTCAAGTGTAACATCATTTACTGTAAGTCAGGACAACTACAAATTCACAGTGCCTGGTCAAATCGTATTTTAGGTCTCCTGACCTACACGTGAAGTCTTAAATCCCTCCGCTGTTAGCCCTGTGCAACTGGACTGAAAAAAAACCCCACTGCACATGAGAAAAGCTTGTGGATTTGGCAGAAAATTTGATGTAGCCTAAGGCACCTAAAGCTGACGTTAGGAAAGGTGTGTCACAGCAGAGCATGTCAGTAAACCAGCGCTGACATTAATCCCGCCTTGGAGAATGACTCCTACATTGTCCCACTGCAAAACAAGACAGGAGATAGCTCTATGTTTTCCGATTGTTACAGGCCAGGCACCACACACGCCGGAGATGAGCTTCCCCATGCTGCTGCTGCCGCCACAGGGACTCATCCCCATGCCTGTCCCTCTCCCCGTGCAAACCCCGCGGGCTCTGTACCTTGTCACCAGCACGAGAGATGCTTGCGCAGAATAGGAGGCCTGGCAAATTCAGTCCAGAATACCCTTGCTGAAGTTAATTAGATTGCAGTAACATTTCCCAGGTTGCACATTCCTGCAAGGAAGAGAAAGAAGACCTATTAATTGCAAAACCCGAAACGTTGAGGACCACAGAGCCTGGGTACATATTGATTAGGCATTTTGTTGTGTAAGCAGAAATTCTGCACGAGGCACCAGCAGCGTGTAAAGAGGAGCCCACGTCCATCTAAAGAGGAATCAGAACAGGAAAATACACTGACGGCACTCTCCCTATCAGTCCCTGAGGCCAAAAGGCCCAATTTGTTCCCAAACAGATTTAAGACAATGCCCCCAACTTCAGCATAGCATAGTAAAAGCCAATATAAATGGTGAAATGAAAGCAGAAAAGCCTAAAAACACGTGTGGATGGATGTGGCAGTAAGACTGAATGGAGTTATCCACTGCTACAGTTGCTCCTCTTCAAAGAGCTGTGGTTCACCGACCATCATTGTAATAAGGAGGTTTCTGTAATTTAGGCTAGAGAAAAATGGATTGAAAGGCTGAAACAAAACAACTAAACAAAACTAAAATGACCTCCTTCAATCTCTAGATGCTTTTATCAGTTAATTACAGAAATGATTTGCAGAACTTGCATTCACGGGGGTGAGGAAGGGGGAGGGAATGGCAAGCAAGATGCGACAGAGATGTGCTGCAAATAATGTCCCAGCAAAAGATACTCTTCTTCATTTCATGTATTTAATATTAAAACAACAAAATATCTTTGACAATCCAGTCAATTTAAAATACAATGTAAGAACAGTAACCATTCAGCATTTAATAGATTTACTTCTGTTTAGAGATCAAAGTCTGGAGACTCTAATCGCTTTGCATACACTATGTGGTGAAATGAAACCCGCAAGGGGAACCTGCTATAAATTCTTGGAAGGTGGCCTATGCAGTTCAGGTTTGCATTAGTTGGTGTTGCACATCGTAAAGCCTCTTTTTTCGCTTGCAGAGAGTAGGATAACCCTGTGCCGTGGATCGACGTGCACAGCGGACACAAAGTCAACAGAACAGTGCAGCTGAGTAGCTTTTGGGAGCAAAACTGGCCAGTGATTAAAGTGGGATTCTGAGCCATTTATTCTGTTTGTTTGCAGAATTAAAGATATTTTAAAGTTGCTTTCATCTAACGTTAAAACTCTCAAAAACTTTTACACTAATATTGCCCAAGGGAAAGGAGCCAAAATAAAAAATTTTTAAAAAATCATATGGAAAAATGAATTTTTCTTCTATAGATGCTATGAATACATGCAAACACATACATACATTCTCCCTTCCTTCTAAAGTTCTGCAGAAGAGGAGGGTTTTCTCCTGAGCACAGAATTTGTCCCCATCTGGTTCTATTTTTTACTATTTTCTTTTTTTTGGTTTCCTTCTCTCTCATTCCAATCCATATTTATTTCCTTTTGTTTAGTCTTTATTCCCTTCCCTCTTTTTGCAGATTTCCTTTTTAATTTGTTAGGGAAAGAAACATTCTTTCCCTGGTTTTCGTAATGCAGGCTGGTGGAACAGGCCTGTTCAGAAACTCCCCCTCTCCCGCTCTTTCAGTCTTGGTTGTCTGCGCTCACTGTCGGTAGCCAAGCAAAAGCGTTAGGCTTTATTTATTTAAGAAAGTGTATAAGTTTCTTTTTTAATTCAAATACCTGGTGCAAACCACTGCATGGAGGCTCAGATATATTACTTAGAAGCCATTATGTTTAGCTTAAAACAACTCCTATCTATTTGAGATGAGCTGCTATAAGGCAGGATTAGGCTGAAATGAAAATGCCTGCAGCGGAATTCTACTAAATTGGTTTTAAATCACATTCTTAGTGAAACAGAGTTGAGTTTCACAGTGGTCCGGTGAAGGCTGTAAACCCCAACAAAGCAGAAAGGCTGACTTTGGGCAGAACTTTGGCTCTCACTGCAAAACCTGCTGGTTTTACAAAAGCAGAGAAGCCCAGCTAAGGCCAGAGCCTTCTGCATGCGTAACTCCAGAGCTTGAAACCGGAGAGCAACCTTTGCAGGGCTGCAGAATGATGGCTACGGCGCTGTGAACTGCCAGGAGCAGGGCCCTGCTGTTCCCAAGCAGCCAAGACCCCCGGCACCCCGCGGCAGACCCCGACCTGGCATCTGCTGACTGGGCAGGAGGAGGCGAGGACGGCCCCGCTCACGCAGCCTGGTACCTCCACAGCCGCAGCATTCATTTCACGTAGATGTTCTTACGCTGACATTGGGATGAACACACTAGGTGGTATGAGAAGGGTAAGACAGCAGCGCAACTTAGGCTGGTTTTCTACAGAAACCAGGAAATGTTTTAAAAAGATTTGGGAAGAAGTATGGACAGTTTTCGGAATGCTTGCCTGACACACAGATCCCTGATTTTAATCCCTGGCATGCCCCTGGTACAGCATCTCTCGTCCCCAACAGCTGCATTCTGTGCTAGATCACGGCCGCTTCCACGGCCCAAGCCCCTCTGCCTGGCGAGCCGGGGGTCTCTGCACCAGCAAGCATCTCTGCCACCGACTGCCGGCACGGGCTGCACAGCCGTTGCCTCCTCTTCCCCCCACGCTCTCCCAGCACCACGTGTGCCCCGCGCCGGGATTTCATTTCAGTTCAGATTGAGTGAGGCACTACTACAGTATCCTACATTTTATCATCCACTCCAAGTTTGCAGTCAAATTTTTTTAATTAATCGCAATTGCCTAGTAATGTTTAAAAGTCACGGATGTATTTTTGTGCAGGAATACAAAGTGTACATCCCATTACACAGCCTCCCTCTGAGAGCTCCCAGGTTCTCCAGCACCAAACCAGTGCTGTTTCATTCCCAATACATTGCGTTCCCAAGCCAAAACCCTTCAGCAGAGAAAAGCTGGGATGGAGCTCCTCAACAGGAATCACCAGGAGTGAGAGAAAGCCTTAACAAGAGACCACATCAGTAAAACCAAACAGAGCAGCTATATACTTGGTACAGCCAAAACAAACAAAGAGAAGTTCTCACTATAGTCAACAGCTTTAACCAGTGCTTGGAAAAGCACTTTCTGGTATTTATTAACACTGAACACTTCTATTAAAAATCCAGACCTTGTGCTCATATGAACGTCCTAAAAAGACTGAGAAGATTTCATTCGCACTTCTAACGCGACTCAGGTCCACACTGCTGTTGTACAGCAAGTCAGGCTCCAAGCTTCTCACAAACCAAGCTAACTTGCAGCTGATCTTCCTATTTTTGCCCCGTAAGGTCCTGCTCTGAAAGCTCACGTCGCTCGCTGCTTGCTAACACAAGTGCCGTACTGACCACTGCTTACCCCCCCCAGCCCACCACAGATCTGTGAAAATACACACACAGAACCCCAGCAGGACGGTTAAGGGGACGTTTTGAGCGGACTAACCTGTGCTATTTGAATCCGTTGGAGGTCACCCGGTTCTGAACTTCCCCAGCAGCTTCAATCTCGTTTCCGGTGGAGCGGCATGTGACACCGCACTTCCTCACCGCACCTTGCCAGACTCGCTCGCTTACTCTCTAAAACCAGATGAAGAACCCAACTGTCCCTTGCAGCACGTCTAAGAGCTTTCTGCTCTCATGTTGAACCACTGACATTTCTGCATAGCCAAAGAGCCCTCCTCTATTGCCTTCTGAGTCACTCCATAATTCAATGGACCTTTTTGTACTATTTCTTTGCATTAATACCAAACGCTGAGCGTGATTCTGTTACAGTGCGCTCAGTGCCCTCCCTCTTCTATTAAAGAGGAAACAAACGCAATGGTGGAGAATGTAATTACGCTGCAGGCGTGTGAAATTTCAGTTCAAGGATATTTGTTTATCAGATTTTCAGAGTGGTAAGGAATTGATGTATTTGAATCGATGCAGTTATCATTAATTTTCAGATTTGAACACAGCAAGCAGCTCTCACAGGAGTTTGAGTCCTATGAAAAATAGTTTAGAACTTCAGAAGAGTAGAGGTTCTCTTCTCAGTTGTGGCAGTGCGCATCCATATATTGTCATCTAGTGATGGGACAGACAGGCCTGAACATGTCACAAAGGGAAGGACAGTAAAGTCCTGGATTAGAAGACTATGTTTACAGGATTAGTCAATAGATGGTGCTTCAGCAGAATTGCTTTTAAAGACGTGAATTTTGGAAAGGCAATTTAATCCTAAATTGTACCAACACCAGAAATGCTGACACAGCCTGGAGATAAAGTTTGAAGACTACTGTGTCAGAGGAGAGGCAGAACAGTCTTACCAGGGTCAGCAAGGAGATACTGCTCTGCTGGAAGATGCTCGTTGTGAAGCATGTTGAACACCCTTCAACTAGGCTAAGGAAGGCAGGGCAGAGCTCAGTTAAATGTCCCTTTATTTAGTGAGAGCTGAAATAACAACAGCCAGTGCCTGGGGCACAGATCAGCCTGGCAAGGACTGAGAGAAGGCGGATGGGTTACACAGCAAGAGGGGCTCCCTTGGAGATCAACTGCAAACATCCCTGTGGGGCATGGACAGGATTTAGCTGCACCTAAGTGTGAGCGTGAAGAACCTGAAAGCAGGAAGAGAGCAAACAGACAGCGATGCTGCACGTTTGGGACACAAAGCTTCCAGCAGCAATGCTTGTTTGTGACTGTCGTCTCTCCCACCATGCCCCACAGTGCTCTCAGGTGTGTGGGCACAGTGGTTCCACAGCCTGTGCCATGGACCATACTGAGGAACTGATCTAGTGTTCAAAAGTTGATTAGGTTGGGGGTTTTTTCTTCTTCTTTTTCTCACTCTCAGGCAGCAGGGACAACTGCTACCACAAAGCTGGCACTGCTGCTACCCAGGCTGTAACACAAAACCACAGTGCTTACAGCGAGAGGCCCAGAGCAAACCAACAGGACCTTCTTCTTTGCCCATTGGTTGATGCATCCTGTGTAATTTCTACGTAAATTAAGAGGTTTCCACTAAAAACATAATCTTTTAAGTTGAACTGTGCCAGATGAAGACATCAGTGCTGTGAGCAGCCTCCCGGCAACCGCCAGCCAGGGATTACCTCCCCGTCTGCTGCCTCGTGGCTTCCTACCACCCCTCACTAATTTGCTACTATCAAACAAGCCAGATCAGCTCAATTAATTTTTATTGGTGGGTTGAAGTAACCTGACTGATCCTGCTGGAAACCAAGTGGCAATGGTTCTGAGGATCCCTCCCACCCACAGAGCTGTAGGAGCAGTGACCTCGGGCAGAGAGGCAGCGACAGAGCCCAGGATTTCACCGAGCAGCACGCGCCTGCCCGCTGCTGGGGCCGCCAGCTGCCAAGTTCTGCGCTTCCACAAGAGTAACGGCACAGGGATAACCCTGCCTCCCTTGGAAGCTGGCAGACACACTATAAGGAGTTTAATTTCTGCCAATCTTGTCTGAATGGGACAAGAAATTCAAAAGTTGAAAGGCTTGAAGTGTTTGGCTAGTTGGTGGATAAAGGGATGAGCTCGGAAAAGGAGAGGATCCGTTCAGGCTGACAAGGTGAGACCAGGACAAGCCTTTCCGGTTCAGTGAACACCAGCAGCTAAGCGCTGAACAGATCACACCCGTGTAGTAAGAGATATAAGTACTTTAAGTGTAAACACAGAGAGGATACCCACACAAAAGGAAACATATGCATGACTGAAAAACAGGCTAGCCCAAAAATGGATGCTTTTGCATCAGAGTCCTTCCGGGCGCGCGCACACGCATGCCTGAGCTCCCGTGGCCGCAGCCGGAGTGCATGTGCAAACACATGTCCGCTGATGCACCTGCTCTGTCCCCATTCCAAGCTCTGGGCCAAATGGCCAAGGGATTATTTACACTGGAAGACACTTGAGAGCACTGCGAGACGCATGCAGCTTCAGCGCTTTCCCCTCGGTGAGCGTGAGGAGACACGATACGCCGGACCCCGAGCTTCAGAGGCGCCGAGGGGAAGTTGAAGAGTTCAGGAAGTGGCCATGTTTGCTCTCAGCACAGGGCCTCTTTGTCTTCCCCCAGCTGCTCGCCCAGAGGCTCCCGCACAGCCCCAGTCCCTCACCAGAGACGGGTTATTTCTCTCCATTTCAAGAAGGGGCTACGTTTACAAAGTCACTTTTAATGTGTCAGCTGCCATGTGACAATCGAGCCATGTATATTGGACCATGCTAGAGCTTTGCCTGGAGTCCCTGATGGGGCAGTATCTGTCCCCCCAGATACTCGGGGCTGTTTGAGACGGGAGGAATTTGTTTGCCCAGCAGGTAACTCGCAGCAGTCTCCCCGCCGCTTTTAAGCTACGCCCAAGAAAAACAGCCTCCCGGGGTGTGCTTCGGCCAAGTTCAGAGCGCAGGGGCACCTTGGCATGCCCTGCCACAGGGCCCTGGAGAAGGCACGGCAGGGACAGCAAAGGCAGCTGTGTGACACTGGGGCACTCGCTGCATCCAGAGCTCTCGCGCAGCGGGACTTGCCGAGCCACCACAGACACCGGAGGCTCCGTCAGCGCTGACCACGGACCATTAAGACGTGAACGGAAACATCTGAAGCCTGATAGATTCTGTCCTCGGTAAACAAACCGCTTACCTCTCCATCCTTGTCAGAGATGAGGAATCTGTTGACTAGCACCTTCCAGAGGACCAAAGCCTCAACAGTCATTTCAGCACTAATCTTATGTGATAGGCCAACTGCTTGTAACTAACACTGTGCCTCACCTTGTGTGTGCACAAGACAAAACCACCTCTATCTTCTGAGTGGAAAGCATACCTGAAGCTCTTCCTTATGTACACCTGGGTGCCTAACGGAGATATGTGCTAGTAACCCTGCAGATAGCACAAGCTGTTTTGAAGACCACAAATTGACTTCCCCTCACTTGTCACGAGATCAAACAGTGTTTGATTTCTGGATAAAGGACCACCCTGGCAGCAATAACAAGTTGCACAGTGGCCTGACAGATGAACTACACAGGGATGTTAGACACAGCTGTAAAGCCATTTACACAAATAATTTGCTGTCCTGTGCCGTGGGGATAAAATGGCAATCACGGGCTCTGAGGTTTTTGATTTAGATTAGAAAGGTGCACTACCCTACACCCACGCATTTGAGAATACCGGACATGGTGATCCAGGCTAACAAAGAACACTGGATCCCAGCACTCAAACCCAAACATACCACTTGCCTCATAAAAATGGGCCCCGATTATTCATTACATGGAAACTCACCCCCTTCACCGATATGGCTAAGTCTACATACCCACACACACAGAACAGTGGACATAGTGGGGACTGTTTTCTGTCCGGTACCTGTCACCAGCAAATACGAGCAATTAACATCTCAGTGACTGGGCAAACCAATCTGTACTGCTCCTGACCTTGAGCAGGCACGACATATGTGAGTGCAAGAGTAAGCCATCATGTGGAGCTGCTAATATGCAACTACAAAAAAAACCCCCCACCCAGAACTGTTTGCCAAATCACCAGAGCCCAGCACTAATACAGAGGTGTTCAAACTTCAAAGCAGGAGCGCAGTCAGCAAGAGTTTGTTGAAAGAATTACAACCAGGCATGGAAACTGGGACTTCTCAGTAGCATGTAATCCCTGCTGTTTCCATTTCCTCTTGCTCATTATCGGCACAGACGGGGGCTGAAGATTAGTAAACAGTGGGTGTTTGGGGTGAATTAGAGCATGTGTGATGTAGGGCTAGGTATCCTGGTGGCATCCACGTGACTTCATAGAGAGATGTAAATATTTAATGTTGCCCACTACGTTTCTTCAGAACGATGAAATATTAACGCATTCCTTGGGGGTGGGAGAATCACACCAGAAAAAACAGAGAATCTATCTTGTCCTTCATCCAGGATACGAACAAAATCTCATGGTCAAAAGTTTCCTGGCAAATTCCCTCTCTGTAGTCACCTGTCTGTGTAAGATAAAGAGTTTTCATGCTGCTTCAGTCCTGTCTGAGACTAGGGAAAAAACAACCCCACCCACAAAAAACCCCAACAAATTCTGGGACAAAAACCTTTACACAGCTATGTGCCTATAAGTCATTACATTTTCAGCTATCACCCTCGGTTTTAGCCACAAGTTACCCTTTCAGGGGACAGCCACTTAAAAGCTATTACTAAGAAAACATAATATGCCTAGAAACGCCTACGAACTTCTCAACTTGAGCAAAAACTGCTGACCTGCCAAACCTTGCTCTCCAAGTTACTTGGCCCAATAGCATAGACATTAACAGACTCCTGAAGAAAAGTCCTACACTGCGCACGTATTATGATACATATCATAAAATCTATTTCTAAAAAGAGTGCGCTCTCTGTGGAAGTCTCTTCATATCATTATAGATATTTCCAAGAACCTTAATATGTTCTCAGGAACCAAAAAGGAAGTTTTATCATGAGGAATAGTGCTGGTCATTGCCTATAATACTTTATTTCACATGAAACCTACTTTCTTAGTTTGTAGCTTTTTTATACAATAAGCTTGAGACACAGTTTCTCTTTGACCTGATGAAAGAATATGGGATTACTCAACAGGTCCACCAGCATAAGAAACAATGTTCTTTCCAAAGAGGATTTTCAACACTTTCACTCCAGTAAAAACTGCCTAGCTGTTTTACTAAAGCAGTGTTTGTTATACTTTGTCAATGGCATGCCTAGTCTTCAAGTACTTTTTTCAATATATGAGCATTGCTATGATGGTGATATTAAAAGATATTTATTACCGAGCAATTTATCTTTAGCTATTAAAATGAGTTTTAAAGTTTACAAGGTTTCAGGTATGAACAATTTGATGAAGAATTCTTACATACTTGGTTATTTCAGTAGAAAACATCAACTGTTTTTAAAATATCACACTTAAATTTGAATATTCAAAGGATGTATTCTTTATATTCAAATTTCCCATCAGCATTTGTGTACATATACGCACACGCGAACAAAGCTAAACAAATCTACTCCTCAGAAATCATGACCTACCACAACATCCACGCATTTTAAAGCCACAAAAACAATATTCATTGACAAGAGCAAATTCTCATCTGACACAGGCCATACAGTTTCAAGCTGTTACTTCTGCTTAGTTTATTTCACCTTTACATTCTGGATCTTCAGTACTGGAAAGACTGAAAATTTGTGATTAGGTAGAAAACAAAGAGAGCTAGATACAAGCAGGATAATACAGGATATTGGCATGATTTTGCTACAGACAGAAGAGCTGTGCACCATTTTATAGTAGTGGCATCCTATCCAGAGCTCATGCCCTTTTACTTTTTTTTTTAAAGGGAAAATAAGGCCAAATCAGTGGGAACTGTAGTTCATTTCTTGCATTCTTCCCATGGGTGGTATATTCCACATCAGGAATATCTGGATGCCAAATATAGCCAGAGATCAGAATCTGTGCATACTTGCTGGGTGATTATAAAATAGAAGCAGCTTCTCTGCTGTATAATGGATGAGATCTTTTATTCCTTGCATACATACAAGTGCCAGCAATCCCATACTGACTGGAACTACGCCCGAGTAAGGCAAGCAAGACCAGATCATGTGTTTTTCTTTCATTAATATTTATTGAAAACAATATTCTCCCAAGAACAAACAGGAGAGGGGGAGGCTCAGTGTATGAATATCTACTGCATGCCACATTAATTTTCTATGCAATTACTATGAATTGGGAGAGTTTATTACTATGATTTAGGAGAACAGTAGTTTACAAAGTAACAGGGAATTGCAGGGTCCATGAAAAGCATCTAGACAACAGCCTTGGAGACTAAAGGTCTCTGTTTCATCAGACAGTGAAAAATTAAGCCCCACTGAGAGATCCTGCATCTCACGCACACGTAAGGGTACTACATGGGACACATCCAAGCGAGACTGCTGACACCATTGTGCCCAGTGTTGAACCTAGTCTGAAAGGATCGCTCGTTGGCCATCAGGGAACAGTTTCAATCCTTGTTCACAATCCAACTACTTCACAATGGTTTTCAGCACAGAAGTCATTCAATGTCATGTTCAGAAACATTTGTCTTGCAGAGCTGGGATTACTGACTCCTTGCACTTAGACTACACTAAACCTGACAGAAAGCAGTGTTTAGTCACAGCCCACCAGGCTTAGAGATAAGCTGCTGATCTAGAAATAAAATGCCCTATATTGCAAATCATCAAAACCTGGTTTCATCAACTACTATCAGGAGACTGTACTCACAGGACATAAAGCAACACCTCTAGCTCAAAAGGGTGTGGGGAGACCCTGTTGTCCCCACAGCTAGACAGACAGAAGGAGCTGCGCTTCTGATGCCTTGGCTGTGCAAGGTCCCACAACACGCTTGAGAACTGGCAATCAGGATTAGCCCCCAAATGTGCAGGTTGAGATTTAGAGTGGAGGCAGCAGTGTGACATTCTGGCTCAAAACAGCCTGGCACCAGGTCTCCCTCGCTAGCAAAAGTTCCACACAAGAATATAACTGAAATCACTCTGCATGCATTTTGTTTCTTCTTGCCTCTCCCAAAAGCAAAAGTCCAGGTACTCAGTAGCGAACAGAATAATTAAATTTATAGTTAAGTATATGAGTTATGGCTCTGAGGGTGTTACCTATGCACAACAGAAAAACCCGGCTCTGTGTATTTTAAAGCATGGCTGTCTGAAAAGTCACTACTAACAGAGCAGGAATGCCTCACAGTCCAATTTCTAGGCTATTCAGCAAAGCTTACTGGCCCCTCTGTGAGGCTGCGCCACAGCAGGGACCTAAGAGAACAGCGCAGAGGAAAGCAGCAGGGGCCTCCTAAAACCCTCCTGCTTGGCCCCCAAAAAATCACAGCTGTCCCAGAGTAAGAGGGGAATTACAGCATGAGCCCCTTGGCCAAGGCGAGGAGATTAGTCATGGGCATCTTGGTAGAGCCCGCGCTTCCAGTTGGGCAGCAGGCCATGTCCCAGCACAATCCCTCATGTCCCAGCACAATCCCTCACGGAGGATGAATTTCAAGCCCATACTCCCCAGCTCTTGTCGTCAATGCCTCGAAGCATCCCCACACGCTGCAGGAGTCTAAAGGTGTTTCTTCACTCGCTTCCCCGTCGCTATGTACGGCCAGCGGGGGCTTGGCTACACCAGCTGTGACACAGGCTGTTTATACCTACTTGAGGTTTCACGATGTTAATAGTTTGGATTTAAGTAAACTTTGTGACATTTAACTTTGGGCTTTTTTCTGCTAAATGGGACAACGACTGTTCTCTCAACTTCTAATGCCAAAGCCAGCACCTTGTGTCGCCCTTGGGAATTCTGGTTTTGAAGACCTTTGATTGTCCATGAGGTTATTTCCACAAATATATTCTTAAGAACTATTTTTAAAATCCCTTATTTTATACTTGCCCTTCTACCAGATGGGATTCCTTAGTGATAGGGTCCGAGATCCTGCACTGATGCACACTACAGAGAGTGAGAGTGATACCAGGGGTCATGTGCTCTGTTGAGAAATGGAGAAAGTGGGATCTGTACATTCCAGTGTTAAATACAGAGAATTGTATTCTACTGGACAGAACTGAGGTTTATTACATCAAACATGCCTGCAGATACTCTGGGATTTTTCCTCCCAAGTACAATCACATCACAGTGACCTTCCAAAACTGTAGAACAACGATGTCAAGGGTATTGGAGCTTTAGAGCAGAAGAGAGAGTGATCCTACCTTCAGGATGGTGATTGCCAAAAAATAACCAGCAGTTTCCGCTAGAGAACAGAGGGAGCACCTCCAGAAGCCTAATGGAAAACAGCCCAGAGGAAAGCCCCAAGAAACACAGTCCTGACCTTGCCTGGAACAATCCTGCCCAGGATTCCGGTCTATTCTCAGTGCTGATCCTCCACAGCAGCCTTGCACCAAGGGCAGGACTAGACCCAGGGTTATGCCTAGCTAAGAAATGGCAGTGGGACACTTCCTTATCTCTATACAAAGGGAAGAAGGTGAAATTAAACACAAATAAATACACTTTTTTTTTTTTTAACTTTCCCTTCTTGCAGGGCTTTTCCATTGTATTTTCTTTTACTGCTGTCCATACCTCACAGCAAATGGCCTGGAGCAAAGGCCCTGGAAGCTGTAAATGCTGTGGTATTATATACCATGTGGTATCATTACCACGGTTTTTTTAGTGCCTCATCGGTCTTGCTGATCAGGGAGCAGATAGCAAACATGCATTTTTGTGAGAAGAATAAAACTTTCATTCTAAGCAAACCAGAGCAGTCATATACCACTCTTACTATAAACAACTATAAACACCATTATTCCTCCTAAGAGGAAACTTTCTTGGGGAACTTTTAAAGTAACACAAACCAGAAGATGACAATGACAGTTCTTTCCCTTGGAAGCACAAAACCCCTCAGTGTTCTCATTTCAGCACTGCACATGATGACATCCAACTGGGTTTTATCCTGCAATTCACTCACATTACCAGGGATGTTCTGCTACACAACTGGCACACTTCAGATGAACAAAGAGGGAACTTGTCCAGTTATCTCAAGCTGTTTGTCAGTTATGGAACACTTTGTTTTCCAGTTCCCTATAGCAGCTCAAGTTAATTTGTCTTTCTCTTAACTCCAGGCAGCATGCACAATTTTCTTAAGGATGCATAAATGAAAAAAAAGGAAAAGCTATAATAAAACTTGGAGACACTGATCCTGCAGAGAGCTGCTAGGAAGAGGATAACCAATAAATGAGGAAATAAATATTGCTCTGATTCCACTTAAGGGGAGAAGTAAGTATAAGTATACAGCAACTCTTCAGAGTAAGATGCTGGGCACTGATGAAATGCATTCCCTGTCTCAGAGACCTTAAAACCAAAGACAAGATGTATGACCATATGAAAAATAAGAAGGAGCACCTGATCAAACAGAGATACATATAAAGAGATCAATACATTGAGTCATGCAAACTCACTTGTGTACATGAGCATGTGGTTTGTTTACTTACAACACATGCAACACAGCACCCTTTATGGTTTACATCCAACATTTCCTTTAAAAACTGTTTTCAGTAGCTTCAAACGTAAAAGTAATAGTGAAAATCCTCTATTTTGCATTTCCATGCCAGAAAAAAAAACACTTCTGGAAATACGTTAGGCAAAGCAGGTCAGTCAGTGTTGGGTAAATCAGGACATGAGGAGACCAGTGGCTGCTGTGACAGCCATAGGAGGACAGAGGAGTGGGGGTAAACTGAGGAGAGGACTGTAGAGCTTAGTTCTGCATGGCTGATGCTGTCCATGTTTGCCAAATTGCAATCCAAATTGATCCAAATGAGTGTCAAAGTAGTATCCTTGAATTACTTGCTGAGGAACACTTCCTCAGGCAGGTGGTGAGGGAGAGGATAACCAGTCCTTCCCCCTCCAATATTTTTCATCAGCCATGTCTTTTTAAAGCAACCTAGTTGATGCTAGTTATAAAATCTGTTAACATTCTCTTTAGGCTACTCTTAAAAGTAAAGTTCCCGATTCATGCCACCTTCTTATGGCTCTGGAGTGCTACCCCAGCAGCTGGGGGTTGCAAGCTGCCTCCAAGCACCTATATCTTTCCTCAGGGAACGAGGTAATTTGCAGGTGGCTATAAGGTCCCACCACTTTCAGCTCCTGCCAGTGAGGTGAGCTAATGAGGCACCATCTGTTGTTCCCAGCAGAAACACCAGAGACACCACTGATCTAGGGCAGCAGCTCTCAAACTTAACTGTTCATATCACCGCCTTGAAAAAAAGAAAAAAGAAAGAAAAAAAGAGTTGGGCAGGGAGGGTATGGGAATGGAAGCTCAGGCAAACTCCTCTTTCACTTCTTGAAAAAGGGGCCAGGGCATACCTCTGAGCCACTGGGTGCACAGACTGGTCTGGAGGAACACTATCTGCTGGAACCCATTTTACCTTCTTAATTCCCAAGAAGTAGTATTTTAAGGATTGTATTTTGCACATTTGATAACACTGCACTCACCCTTTCACAGTCTCTCTTGCCTACGGAGATCTTTAAACCAGCAAAACAGAAGACAAAAAATAATCTGAAAACAAAACCAGAGTCTGGGTCAGTAAATTCATTACATAGTCTATGATTTAATACCCAGAACTACAGCAGATTAAGTTTTCTATACCCTCCAGGCTCAGTGGGAAGAAACTCATGCTGCTAACCAAATCCTGCGGTGTGCCGAGCCGGTGTTATAAACCTGCGGGCAGAGTCTGGACCTGCCAGCCTCGGGCTGCCCGTGCCAGCACGCTCTCGCATGCGCCGCAGCCATTTCCCTCACCAAGCAACCCCAAGCTGTCAGCTCTACACGTGTCCTGTTGTAGAGACGCCTTGTCTAACGTTGAGGACAGTCTGTTGTACTCGGCCGTATCACTGAACACGGCTAATCTGGGACGCATTTGCAGCCGCTCACGCTTGTCCTGCTTCCCCCGCCGCCAGGCACTGTACCCACACCTCTCTCCCAAGCAGAGCTGCCCAGACAATTCAGCTTTCTGTAGCTGGCAGGCTCAGCTGCTGCAGGGCATTACTCTGATACACAGCTCTCTTCACAGAGCAGCAACACACATGTATAATTGGACAACAGGTTGTGGCAACAATAAAAGAATATATTATCATATCTGATTTCCAGGACTTAAAGGATTTCCCAGCTTTCCGTGCCTGCTGACGCCCTCTTCATATTTAGATACCCGTGTCAAGTGAGTTACAAAACCGATCTGTTATTGTGGTGAATAAGTGATGGACAGATCTGCTGAATGATGCAAAGCTCCACTGACTTTTAGTTATGCTTATGTAACTCCATAGTTTCACAGCTGCTAACAATTAGCAGATGACCTGCATAAGTGCTAGACCAAAAAATAAAGAGAAAGGAGAATTCTGTTTCATCACTTCAAAACAAGCTACCAAAGCAAGAGCAATAATTCTTTTTCTTTTTAATCTGCCACGATTTTCTTTCTCTCCTCTCAACAGAATTCAAACAAACACAGCATAACGAATTCAGCATAACTTATAACTGAAGATCTGAATGGTGCCTTGTTCATAGCATTTGGATTTGAAACACAGATGCAGTTAACTCGGAGCTTAACTCCTTCCATGGTACTCTTTAAAATGCTGATCTGTGTTCTTCTCAGCTTCCAGATTTTAAAAAGTTTTCTTCAAGTGATTTTTATTTTTTTTTTTAAACAAAGAGAGATTCAAACTTGGATTCAGTGTACCACATGCTCTGCTCTTTTCCTCTCAAAAATAAGAGATTAATTGTTATGCAGCAAACTGGGAATAACATCACTTTCTAAAAATTTCCTTTGCAGCTCTTGTCTTTATTTCACCAAATTCTTTTCCAGATCTGATGTTCTCAGTGTTTCCTGAAAAACTGAATGCAATAAACTGTTCTTGAGTACTAAAAACCCCTATGAATATAACAGATAAAGAAAAAAAAACCCACAGAAAATGATCTTTCAGAAGGCAAAAGTAGTCTCTGATGCTGAGTGATCTGAAAGTAGTTGAGTAGGGAAAGAAGATAGTTTTACGTTTAAAGACAACCTCTTTTAGCTACTAAGCCACTAGTCCGCCAGTCAGGAGATTTATGATCCTCTCCCAGCACTATTACTGACCCGCTGCTATGAGACTTTCGGCAAAGTTATTTCCCCACACTATGATTCTCTATGCACTCCAATTTTCAATCTTTATTCAGACTTCTCAAGGCCATTTTTGGATGTTTTGAGACCACTTTTATTCCCAGATGTTCTGGGGACAAACAAGAGCAGCCATGCTTATCCAGTAATGCAGAAACATAGCATACAGCCAGCTGGAAGGAACTGCCAGATCTCATCTAGTTCAGAGCAGGGCTAACCTAGCTTAAAGCAGATTGCTTGGGCCTTGGCCAGTCCAGTTTTCAGACTACCTCCAAGGACACAGCTTCCACAATCTCTCTGGACAACTAGTTCCAGTGGCTGGCCATTCTCACCATGGAGGACTTCACTGGCAATTTTCATAGGAAGTAGTACAACGAGCAGAGGAATGCAATTTCTTCTTAGGGCTCGCTTTCGGTCCTCTTAAGTCAGGGTCCAGGAAAATTCAGAGGGATGCCTGCTCCACGCTGCCTGCTCTTCATGGTAAGAGAATTTCAGCACTCAAGCGCAGAATTCATCAAAAATATTGAAGAGAGGGAGGAAGAAGGAATCACCCCACTTCCTGAAGTTATCACAAGAGAAACACTCACAAGCTATTTTGGGCTCACTGAAGCTGCTAAGAGCATTTATTTTAACCTCTGTATTACTTCCTATTAAAGAATATTCTGTAATTTCTTCAGCAGGAGAGATGTACTCAAGTTTAGCTCCAATGAGAGGAGGGAGAGCCCTCTCACACAAACACATATCTCCTTCACATGGGCTCAGGCCCAGGAAGGTGATGGCAGGAGCTACCCACATACACACACTGGAGAGAGAGTGTAAAGATAACGGGTGCCACATAAACAGCTTAAATCTTAGGAACTTTTGCTTCTACAACATTAGTAGTTTAAGGAGTTACAAAATTATGCATTTTAACTCCAAAGTGTACTTATGTGTAATTGGAACCAAATGTAGAAGAACACTAATGAAGTTACAGCAGAGTTAAGCGTTACAAAACAGACTCTCAAACCACTCCTTGCGCTTCCCATTTATCTCCTTCCAGGAATAAGGGAAAAACTTCCTATTCCGAACTCCTTTGATCTCTCAGATTTAGTTGAAACTGCTCCCTTGCCACTTGCGTCTCCACAGCCTTAAAGACACTCCTCATTGAGCTTTGTGAACCAAGCTGGATGAGACCCAAGGCCAGCTGCTCTTTCAGACCCGCGTGCCTGCAAGGCCGAACAGCTGCCCCAGTATCTTTCAGAGCCCTGATGTTCAGGGTTATTTCCACTGAAAAAATAATCTTTTCACAACTCGGATTTCACTTACAACTCCACAGCAGCGGCATAGTGCTTGCAAAGAATCACAACAGAGTACTAACGTAGTAACAGTTCATTGATTTCCTTCCCCTGCCTCCTCTTCAGATATCTAGGCATATGCACACATGTAGCTACGCGAGAGCACTACACTACTATCATACTGGTTGCCACAAGCGTCCAAAATATTTTAAATGAAGCTTTCTACTAAAGCACGATTCTAGACACCTTTATTAAATTTAGTTTAACAATCTCTTTGCTGAGTTATTTGCCAACTAACAGTTCAACAGTTATTATTCAGTGACAGATTTTCACATACATCTTTGAAGTAAGGAGCTAAACAAGTAGGTGTTAATTGCACACCCAATGGCATACAAAACAGACTTGAAGATTTGTGGCCACTTCCAGTTTCCCCTCCTTTGGTACTATCAAGATCTGTTCTACCAACCCATACTTCAACTATGTCCCCATATAAAGAACACTCTCCCCCCGCTTACCCAAATACAGCTAGCACCAGGGCTTTTGAACCAAGGTACTCAACAGTCCCTTTTTACAACAGATCCAATAGACCAAGTGTTAGAGTGAAGCACGTGAAGAAAAGGGAAAAGCGTCCTTATTTAAGTGAAGAAAGAGAACTCAGTAGAAAGAACACAAAAGTATTTAATTAGATTTGAATTTTGATAACTCTTAATTGTGGCTTCTTAACAAGAAGGAAGATACACTTAGCTTGGCAAAAGCATAAACTTCAAAGAAATGCTCCCCTCTCCATTGCATCACTATTTCTCGTGGTTTCTATATGCAAGTCCAATATCCAGATGGAAATTCAATGTAGTTAAAAGCACAGAATATTTCTAAAGGCTGCTGCACAAAGGCATTCTACTAAAATGTATATATACAGCAAGAACAACATAAACACCTCTAAAGGAAACTTACACATTGCTGTTCTCATGTCACATTTGCCAGACAACACCAACATAGACTCTTCTCTTTCTCCCAAAAAGCTTGGCATTGATACAAGAAAGGCAGAAGACTACTAGCTGTTAGTACTTGATGCACTGTAGGTAATGGAGAGCAATACCGCAGTGCGTCTCCTTCACAAAGGGATTAGCATCACTCTGGCTCCTCAATGGCCTCTCCACCAAATGGGGTCATCCAATGTAAAGGTCCTACAGGTGGGAAATTGCTCCTTTCTACCTAATAACATTTTCTTTCAACTCTGATGCTACTGCATGAGTAAAGGCACTGAATCCCTGGCACAATGTTGCAATAACTCTGGGTTTCTCCTCAAAGCAACCCCCCCCCCAAAAAAAAAAAAACAACCCACAAACAAAAAAAGACAAAGGTCTAATGGTTTCGTAGCAACGCAGTCCCCAAAGACAGCACCTTGCCACCTGATGCTATTCAGCAAGTACCGTAATGCTGTAGAAACTTATAACTGTAATTTCAGTAGAAATACTAAGGCAGCAGCAGAAGTTAGGACACAGCTAGGGAGCTTAGACTGTTCTAATTCCCATTTGCTGGGGCGAGTGATCTCAAAGCAGGAGGCAGGGGAGAGGCAACACAGGGCTGATCGGGGACATTTGTACAGACAAAGTAGCTGCTGCTCCTCCCCTCTCTCCTTTTCCTGAGGTTTTTAACCCAGAGAGCAGAACCTTTCAGCAAGTCAGTTTACAGCACAACCCCACCGATAACTGGGAGAGGCTGAACCAGCTGCAGGTGAGCAGCAGTAAGAGATAAGAGAGGGGTGGGAGGAACAGGAGTGGAGGCAGAAATCCCTAGGCTGCCAAGCACCACGCATAGAGTAGCCACAGCCCCTGCCCCACAGAGCTCGCACTCCAGCCAAGGCCAGCCACGGACACCAGCACGTCCCTTGCTTCACACTCCTCGGAAACTTGCCTTAGCCAACTATGGAAATAATCGTTTCATGCAGAACACTGAGAACTACACATTCGATCAGCAGATGCTAAGGGCAATATCCTGCTCTGCTTGAGGTCAGAGGATGCTGAAGAGCCTAGAAGAATGAGGGAGAAAGACACACATAATACCCGAGGAATGAAAAGCAGCGCTTTCTGGAGGAACAGTAACAGGGACTGAAGAGATACAATCTCATATTTTTAGGACGTTTGCTCTCGTCGTATCTAAACAGATTTTTAAACAAAACTTGCATACATATAAACAGCTTTTCCTCTCCATTTGTAGCTTTCCTGTCGTGTCCCCCCTCCCGATTCTCTCATACTCTCTTCCTGAATCTCCCTTTCTGCGCCTGTCCTCCCCTCACGTGCTCCCGCTGACTGGAGGGCAGAAGTGCTCCGGAGCAGCCCTATTTCCTCCTCGCACGCTCCTTCCCCTTGCCTGCTCCGGCGGAGGGGAAAGTACACGCCGGCGCAGCCCGCCTCGTGCTTCACCGCCCGGGAGAGCTGGGCTGCCGGGGCAGAGCCCTCCAGGCAGCACCGCCAGCCCGCCTTCGCCCAGGGCACGGCTCCCAGCGGGGCACGCCGCGGGTAACGCGCAGAGGCCACACAGACTCCGAGAGGGCCTCTTCTTTTTGATGCGGCCTCTTGGGCCTCTGCACTGAGCTCCCAGACCGGGCTTGGAGGAGCTGACCCCCGAGACAGAGGGAAAGGCAGGAAGAGAGTGAAGAAGGGCATGAACACACCACCCACCCTCTGGAGGTCAAAGTAACCGAGAACAGCTTCTTGTTACAGCCCTCTCTTTGAGGTGACCCAAGGAGCGATTTAGCAGTACCTCACGGTGGGCTCCTGAATGAGCACACCCTGCTTCGAGCCACAGACAGCTTCTCTGTCACTTTTGTTTTAACTCAGAGGCCTGAGCAGGGCACGTGGTAGCAGCTGAAGAACAACACATCCTCCCAGACAAGGGACAGTCCTCCACTGCAGCAGCTCAGTGTAAGATGAAGTGCAGCCATTAGAGGAGCAGGGCCAAACAACGGGGAAGACAAACTAGAACTTTACGACTGCTTACATGAGGTCCCCAAACCTGACTCCTTCCAAACGTCCCCACGGGCTGGCTCAGGGGACAGAGACCTGCTCCAGTTGCCTCCACCACAAAGCCTAACTGCAAGGTCCACCTCAATGCCTGCTGCAGATGAAAGCACTTGAGGGAGGCAGGCTGCAGCACGGGCACCCGTGGGAGTCAGCGCCCACGGCGGCACCCGGGCTGGGTGCCCCACGCCTGGGCAGTGGTGCCACGGCCCCAGCGCGGCTCTCCCGCCCTGCCACGCCGGCGGGGCCGCACGCCCGGCTGTGCCACCGCGGGGATGGACACGGAGCTCCGGGCAGAGGCACGGCCGGAGCTGCCAGCGGGGACCAGGGGCTGCGCCCGGAGCCCAGCGCCATCCCCGGCCCCGCGAAGCGAGGGGGAAGCAGGGAGGGACGCCGGGCCCGGGGGCAGGAGGAGCGCAGCCCGGCCCGAGACAGAGCAGACTGGCGGGACAGAGGGAAAGGGAAGACGGGCACGAAGCGAGACCCGGCTCCCGGGCGGGGGCAGCCACTGCCCCGCTGGCCGCCCCGCCCCGCGCTCCCGCGGCGGCCGGGGGCACCGAGCCGCACCGGGGCGGCGGCCGCCCCCGCCGGGGCCCTGCCCGCCCCCCGCCCCGCCGGGAGCGGGAAGCGAAGCTCCGTCCGGCTCCCCCCGGGAGCCGCCAGCCCCGCCGGGCCGGCCCCGCGCCCCCTTACCGCGCTCCGGGCAGGCCAGGCGGCGGGAGGGGACGGCAGCTCCCGCCGGCGCTGCAGCCGCGGCGGCGGCCGGGACATGTCGGGCCGGGCGGTTATTTATAGCGGCAGGAAGCGGCGCGGCGCAGCTCCGGGGCGCCGCTCCCCCGCCGCCCGCGCCGCCGCACACAGCCCGGCCCCGCACAGCGCGGGGGTCCGCCCCGCCGTCCCCCCCGCCCCCGGGGCCGTCCCTCGCGGCTGGCAGGGCAGGCCCGGCCCGGCCCGGGTTCCCCGCGGCCGGCCCTTCCCGGCGGCGGGGGGCTGGCGGGGAAGGCCGTGCCCGCGGCCCGTTCCTGCGGTCCCCCCGCCCCGGGCGTCGCGGTGGAAGCTAAGCCCGGTCAGGGTTGGTGGGATAACCACGTTACGGGGAAAGGTCTGCAGGTCCCCGAGGGCGGAGACCCCGAACTGGGAGCGGCGGTAGCCTTCCCGGGGGCTCGTCCTCTCCGCCAGGCCTCCACGGGTGCCCCGGCCGTACCCATCGCCTGCATCGGCGGCTCTGCTGTCCCGCAACCCCTCGGCCACGGCTGCACCCGCGGGCAGGGAGGGCTGGAGGGAAGGGCTGTCCCGCACCCTCCGCTCCCGCCCGGCACTGCCCCGGCCTGCTGGGCCAGCCACCAATCCCAAAGGCCTTCGAGCAGGGTCTCCTCTCACCCCAGCTCCAGATGCTCTATTTGTCCGCGGAGCTCTCAACACGCTTCGTTCTCCTCACCTGCCTCCGACGGCCTTGATAGCAGCCAGCAGGGGAGCGGTAGCGGAGCTTGGGGAACGGCAAGGCAGCAGGCAGAGACACACACGGCGGAGTGGAAACGTAATTAAACAGTGGGAAAGAGGTACTTGCTTTTTCCCTTTTAAGGTTTGCAGTGTGCCAAGGTGCGGGGAGGTCAATTACCCCTCTCGACATGATGCCCCAGAAGGCATTTGTGCTTCTTACCTCAATTAACTCACGCAGAGATTGCTTTGCCAGACAAGCAATAGATTCCGCTTCCTTTTCCCTCTCAGCCTGACAACGTTTTCTAGAAACAAAGCTTCTGTTAAATGTTTTTGGGTCCAGCACCGAGGTCTTGAATGCAAAAAGGCCCAAAGTATATGTAATGGAGTAGTTGGGCAGACAAGAGCAAGGTTTGACAGCCGAGAGCTGTGTCCTGAGTACCTGTTTGAGCCAACGCATTGATCCCACGTGCATTTATCTCTGTAGGATTCCACATTTTGGAGGTATTTGGGTGTTTTTTGTTTACTCCATGCATGAACATGGTCCAGCCCGGCAGCTATGTAACACTGTTGTCTAAAATACATGAACATCGGGGACAGATATCCTGAAGATCTTAAATATGTTCTTGGTTCACTTGTAGCAACGTGTCCCAGCAAGGCCAAAGACTGAGTAACCTGTGTGTTGAGCCAACCTGCTACAACTTACTTTCATGTTTTGACCAGGAGATGACCAGTTGCCCGAAGCATTATGGTGAGACAAGCTGTTCTAAGAACAATGGCATTACTGATTTGCCTTCAGTGCGAGGTTTCAAGCCTTGCCAGGCTTTTATGTAGGTCATTCTGCCATGTCAATGTCATTGCACGCTTGCAGTGTTACAAGATGGACACAAAACCAGATGCATTTCTTTCTCTCTACCCTCTTCTGACCCACGCACGCAACCTAGATTAGCTTGCAAGCAAAAATTATGGAGCTCACAAATGGAAAAACTGCAGGTACTCTGTGTTTACTGTCTTTACAGACCTAAAGCTCCCTAAAGAGGGTCACAAAGCCACATGAGGTTCCTAAGCACGGCGTACTGCATTTGGGTCATTAGTTTGCTGAAAAGTCGTGTAGAGGCAAACGGCTTCCTCCTGACTACGTGCTGGAGAAATACCAAGTGGTGTGTTTATTCCAGGCTCCGTGTGGGATAAATAACAAATTCCAATACAGATCTGCTCAGCTGTTAGAAGTTGGGAAGTCATGCTGCGGTACGAGGTCTGTGCTGGGGTGATGGGATCCTAACAATGGCAACTCTTGCTAGGAAAGAGTTCCCCCTTCACGGAGAACCCACTGAGTGACCCATCACCACTGTGCTGCGGTAGCCTACAGACTGCTTTGGGCTCTTGCCTGCTGGTCAGTCTGGCCTGTCGCATGGTAACAAGTGAAATTGCCCCGTCCTTGTTGGGGGTAACCCACCTACAGCCAACGGGACTCAGCAGGGGTCGCAGAATGAGTGTGGAAATGGTCGCTTGCAGGTTGGCTGTTTTCCGTGTCTCTGCCAGTCTTTCATACTCTATCAGGGACTAGAGTACGATTGTTTTAGAGAAGCTTTTGCAAAGCAGTGCGTGAATGCCCAGTTTGTAGTTGGGATTTGATTTCCAGAAAGCTAGAAAGTATTCCAGAGCTTTGTCAGAAGCCAGTGTCTGCACAGCATTCAGCTGAGAGGAGCTCAGGAGACTTTGTATGAGCTTCACAATTTTTCAGGAAGAAAAAGAGGGAGGGAAGGAGTTTACACCCAGGAGCATGCCTAGGGGCACAGAGGCTGTGCTAGACTTCATCTAGCACTAGGAAACATGAAAACGTGAGGTCTTGCAACGAGGTCCAAACACAGCAACTTTCTAGAAGCGTCCAAAGTCAAAAGCATTTCTGATGCGCTAAACTGTTGTTAACTTTAAAGGCAATGCCACCATACTGTAAACAAACTTCTCAGGGACGTAATGTTCTTCCTTTCTCCAGTAGCAGCACAGTATTTACGGACTTTGCAGGGCCTGTGTTACACACACTCTTTTGCCCTGCCGTCCCTGCCCACTGTGGTTTGCTTCAGCTGTGGAAACAGGAACTGCTGAGCCAGCACGCCGATGAAACTCACATGGCTTTCACACATCTCTGGGGAGATGGCCAAAGCAAGGAGGCTGGCAGCAACCTACATCCTGGAGAAAAAAATCAGTGCTTAAATTGTCTTAGAGTTGCCTGAAACAATAATCTGATTTCTTAAAAACTCTCAGGCTGAAGGAGGCTTCAGGACTCGAGCACTAGTTGCAGGTGAATGATCACACCTGGCATACACAAGCTCATGATCAGGCATTAAGAGTTTGGTGAATGTAATTTTTCTGCTCATTCTGTTGACCAACTCGACTATGTTTCACAAAGCTGAGATGCAACAGGCTGAACAGACAGAATCAAGCCATCAGATTTAGCTCATCTACCCGGTGACAATGGAGAGCAGCAACCTGTTCTGATTACAGACTCGGGCAGAGGTGAAATTGCTCACTTGGAGCTGGTACAAGGTAATGGACTTTCAAGAATTCAGATGAGTCCCTTGGAATGGTCAGGTCTGCAGAACAGCACAAGTGCCATAGAGGAAAGAGATCTGGGGGTCACTGCGTCTCTGAGAGCAAAATGTCCATGGCACAGTAGAAAGTAGCTGAAGGTGAGGTAAAGGGATGGGAAAGAGAAAATTAGTTGCCAAATTGTTTAAAAATTGGAAAGAGAATCAGACTGAAGAAGATGGAGATGTTCCAGAGAGCTGTTCTGTTCAGGGCATAAATAGGGTGTTATCCACAAGCTCAAAGTGGACAAAAGCAGCTTTAACAGCAAGGAGATGGCTGTTAAAAGAGGGACAAGTTAATGGCTCAGAGTACCATCACTGTCAAAGTGAAACCTTCTCACCCCGAGGCCCCTGGTCTGCCTTCATTTAAATGAGGTCTGCTTACTTCAGCATCATGGTGTTTACATTTCATTATTCTTTACACTTCTAGAGAAATTTAACAATAAATATGTGAGGTTTCTTGTTTTGCTTATCATGAGAATTGTCAGTCAAAGCACAGAGCCAATATTTGCCTGTTGAAGGCTATAGGGCAGCAGGGATGCATGTGTGGGTCGCAGGAGTATTATCTGGGGCCACCTCCCTGGGGCTGCTGCTACCCAGGAGAGAGGAGAGTTTAGTGTTAAGATTGCAGGGAGAGACTGCAATGCTGAAAGTGAGAAATCATTAGACAGTATGTACTTACACATTGACAGTTTTGACAGTGACCGAGACAGCATGTTTACCACCTCCAAAACTACTATTTTAGCAGGTGTACAGATGTGTTGACATGTTAAAAGGACAGTAGCAGAAGAGAATAGTCTGTATGTAGGTAAGGGTACTCTCTTTCAGCAGACAGATACTGGTAACAGGGGAAGTTAGTGGTATGTAAGAAAAATGTGTTGCAAAGGTGAGCTAGGAACAGAGCATAAAAAAGACTGGTACAGAGTATTCAAAGCAAAAAAAAAATGCAGATGAACTGTCTTCTGAAGCATGCTTATTGATATCCAGTGGACCATCTCTTAGGAGAGTCAGAGAACAGTGCACAGGTTCTGCAACCTAAGCAGGGAAGCTGTTAGCTTTTATTTTTGCCTGGTGTCACATCTTTTGAGACGCGAGTAGTTCATCAAGACTCAGAGTGATGGGAAGGCAGATTTACTGTGCCCATAAGCCAGATCAAATATCACAAATAAAACTTTTCAAATAAAAAAGTTCAAAACTTTTTTCTGAAGAAGAAGGAAGACACTGCGACGAGGTAGCTAGCTGTGTATGAAGAGAGCCAGAGCAGCGAGCAGGCAGGCATGCATGTGTGCACATATGCCCCCAGGTACACAAATAGGTGGAAATTGGGGGCCAAGACCCAGATCTGCCTTGAGGAAGCTGAGCAAAGGTACTGTGGATGCTGACCATCAATCTTGTTACTCGATGTTTATTTTTAATGCTAAGAGTCAATCACATGCTGCTCTAAGAGGATTGTTCTGTCAATTTTAGTGCCAATCACAGTCTCCCAAATGAAGTCCCAAGCACCGTTGCGCTGCAGCTTAGCTCATCGTGAGCCAGGAAACTGCGTGACCCTCTCCAAGGGCCGAGAGCTGAGAACTTGCATTGCAGATAAACAGAGCTGCAGGAAGCACTCCATCTGTCAGCAGAGGTTTTGCCCAGCATACGTCGTTTACAGGGTTAATGATCATCCAGGGAGGCAAAGATTACCATCGTCTAAACAGTGAGAGCCGAGCAGAGTGTTACAAGGGATCGGTTGCCCCAGACAAACTGTTTGCTTTGCTTCGGACTGGAGCTCACCAAAACATTGTCCAGCAAACATTACACAATGGTGGAAGTATTGTGCAAGTGCCTAATTTTCTCTATAGTGCATTTCAAATGCCTGTCCTCTGCAAACACGACACATTCCTGTAGAGTATTAACATAATACAAATTATTTTATTAAACCCACAGCAAATAATTTACGACTGTTAGCAAAGTAGTCCTGTCGGCTTGGACAACCAGCTGGGAAAGATGAGTAACTTGTGTTGGTTGCCCACCTCTCCTCATTTATTTTTGGGAAAAAGCAGCAGCACTGCTAGCGTTTCCATGCTGTATTATTGAAACACACAGAGGCTTGTTGCCTATGTTGAGTATTTCCCAAGACCCGAAATCTTTGGCCAAAAGCAGCACTACTGCTTTTTAGCCACTAGAGTGAGCTGCCGCTCAACATTTGAATAAAGTTTGGGCAATTATTTGTCTTGCTCGGAAGAGGAGGTGTCCTGTCATTTTGGCATACGTAGATAAAAATGCAATCCATGCTTTCCCGAGGCATGACGACTTGAATGCTCACGATCTGTTTCAGCAGGGCAGAGGATAGTTTTCAGAAGAACAGAGAGAATTCTGTTTAAGATGTCACACTGAGCACCCCCAGATTTGAAGCTGCCCCCAGATTAATCATCACTCAAAATGGAGAGTGGAAACCAGCCTTCTCGGAGCAGAGTAGCCGAGCACAGAGGCTATCCTGTGGATACCATCCTTTCCCCTCTGGCCAAAACTTTTCCCTTAGGATGCAATTGCAGAACGTCTCTATTGACAGCTGAAAGTCCTGAGCAGTAATGAAAGTGGGGCTTCTTATTAGGAGTATTAGCGGGTGAAAATACGAGGGCAGCGACTGCAACATAGCCACTGGGATGCCTGGTGGTCACAGAGCAGGGCTCAGTGATAAAAGGGCAAAAAAATCCTCCTCTACAAGTCCCTTACCATGGGACTTGATAACAAAAAGTACCTGTGGGACCCAACTGGCTGAGGCTGGGTCCTTACCACAGTAAGGAACAGTCCCTTCTCTTTGTTGCATCAAGAGTTTCTACAGGTAAAGTCACGTATGACAGTCAGTCATTTCAGATTTGTGCATGAAAATCAAGTGCTTAAGCGTGGAGTCTGAGAGATTTCTGCTGGTTACATCTAGTATTACAAGAGGAGTCATTGGTGACTCTGCCAATAAAAACCCCACAGAGCAGATATTGAAACCAGCTTGAATGCTAAAGTTGGATACAGATTTACAGCTCAACTAAAGCTTATTACACTGCTATTGATTTCACTGGAATTGTATCTGTGGGTTACAAAGTCCGACAGTCTTATTAATACATTAACATTTTTAATAAATGGTAAAATGGATCAAAACCTGGCTGGCAGCCATTCAGTCTACCAGTAACACAAGTGTTTCTTTTCGGCAATGAAATACCACCGAGCAGCAGCTCAGAAGTGCTAAGCATGGAGCCTTACGTTTTATTATCCCTGCTCTTTCCCAGCAGGGACCAATTCCTGCCTGTGAAACTTTCGGAGGCTGGCCAGGTTTTGGCGGTTAAGATGTTTTCAGATGCTGACCAGGGTAGCAAATAGTTTCCAGCTGATGCTCATCCTTGCTGATTTAATTCAATAAGGCGACCAGCAAATACAGCTAATGTTCCTATAATACAAACTAGCATAAATATGCCAAGGAGAAGATGGTCAATCACCATTGCAACAAACTTCCATTCTTCTGCAGCCTGGGAAAGAAACAAAGGAGATGGTAAAATCTCTGCAGAGCCATGTTTATTGTGGGCTTTCTTGTAATTTACTGTCTTGAACAAGGGAAAGGCTCTTCCTTCAGTTCCACTATTATTATGCAAAAAATACTAGTTTTCTTCTCAAAAGCAGGTTAGTGGTTGAGAAAGCCTAAGCCACCTAGAAATGCAAGTCTCAAGACTTAACAGTTTAGAAACTCTGGCAATTTGGTGAACAATTTCGTTAAAAAGAAATGTTGAAAAACTCAATTTTAGTCAAATGGTTGCTTTTGAAAGAGAATTTAAAACAGTGAAAGCAAAACACTTAATTTGACCCAACTGGCTTTTGTTTTCTATTGCTTTTTTCATTCTCTTGGGATAGCTAAACAATTGTCGTTAATTTAGCTCTAGTCTCTGCTTTCCATGCCTAGTGTATACTCCAAGGGCTGGGAGAACCCTCTCCATAGCTCCCTTTGTCTTTTTTCCAGTTGTGGGACGCCGTGCACCACTTGCTCTGTGACCGTGTTGTCACTGGATGCTTCTGTGAGAATGCAGCACCGTAAGAGCGAGCAGAGTGCGAGGTGCTGAAGGCAGCAGGGCTCAGGATTTCCACCCTGTAACCCTGCCTTATGGAGTGACACGTACTGGCCTGAGACACCCTCTGCTTTTCCCTTAGTTGCCCCACGAGTAGAAGAGGCTGTTGGAAATGACCTAGGGGACGCTGACAATCAATACTGTTCTGAGGTGTTTCATAAGTGTGTAAGTGAATGCAATGAAGTGGCAGCCTTCAGACGCGACAACCTTCAGTTTATTTGGGGAACTTGACTTCTGGAAGTGATCTAAGCGGTGCCCAGATGACACAGGCAGCGGGGCTGCGCTTCCGACGGCAGCACTTGCCAGTAACCCGAAGACCCTCCTAGTAAGCCTGGGAGGAAGCGAAGGCCGGCGGTGCTGAAGCCACGCCAGCCCTGCTGAAGGTACGCTTTATCTGCGGAGAGGCACAGGAGTCATGGGGAACATGAGACTGCAGCCGGAGCCATTCCACACGCTCCAGGAATGCGGCCACAGGAACAAACACCGCGGTGTAAATCCTGCCCGTGGGAAGGAGGCGCCTGCTTTTCAAGACTGTGGCCAAATTACCGTCCTGGAGAACTCTCTGCCTGCCTTGAGGCTGGCCAGCAGCTCGGCAGGAACGGTCTGTGACCGTTCAGAAAGGTGAAGAACCAGGACTGAATTACGTGTGCAAAAGCTGCGTGAGCTGTGATGACTGAAATAAAAGAGGGGGTTAGTTTCGCTGAATGTGCTAGAAGGAGGCAGAGCTAGGCTTTCCTGGGGAACGCTGCCATATGTGACTCTACATGCATTTATCCTTCCTTTGGCTCGCAATGTGGAAAAAGTCAGTAATCAGAGTAGCTCATGACGTGCTTCACTTGTAGCACTTGGGGATAAAACAAAACCTTATCGAAATTGGAATTATCATTTGTAACTTACATTAACACTTCTCAGATAAAACTACTAGCCTTTTGGAGTTTGGCTTGCTTTCTGGCGTTTCAAAAGCGACAGGAGCTTGCTCACTGCAGGGGGAAGATGCCCGAGTGGGAGACAGGAGGAATGTGTTTTGGAATTTTCTTACTGTTCTTGAAACTGCTTTGCTACTCACAGACACTCCATCTCTACGGCTTCACATACCACATCTAGGAAACCTTAGCACTGACGCTTTTTTTAAATTTTCTTTCTGGGGGCAAAGATTCAACTACCATCTGCACCAATTATCTGTTGCTTCTTATTGACTGCATCAAGGGGAGAAGACTGTCCCCTGCTAAAGCCAAACCAGGGCTTGGAGTGTTTTTGTGAGGTGGGGATATTTTGCCAAAAAAAAAAAAAAGATGTAGCAATTTGAAAGCAAGAAATGAATCATGCACAAAAAATGCCTTACATTACTGGCTTCTTGGTCCGATTTCATCGTTTCCGCGATGTATTTGATTCCCTCTATTGCATTTTTCACATCTGGATTTTTGGTAAGCGGGGAGTAGAAGTTGACAGGCACAGAACCTGGCTTCCCAGAAATTTCTGAAATATCAATATCTTCTGCAAAAATATTTTTCTCTTGTTTATCCCTGGACGGTCGTTTCATTGTAGAGAAAAACATGATGTTTGGGATTGTGTCAATAAAGATCTGAAAGCAAAGAGGGAGAAGGCGGCAGTTGCTGGCCTGAGGGGCTGCACCACAGATGCAGCTGTGTACTGGACCAGGGCAAACCTCGCCGGTCCCACATCACTTCCCACGCTGGATTGGCTACAGATTCCCTCCCGGAGCGTGACACAGCCCCCGCTGCAGTCACCCTGGGGCTTTTGTCAGCCTTACGTCCTGGGGCAGACGGAGTCACCCGCAGGCCTGTCACGGCTTGCTGGAGACCATTTCCCCCTGCCGCAGAGCCAGCACCTACACACCAAGCGGGGTGCGGCGTCCCGCAGCAACCCCCAGCTAGTGGGAGCTGGCAGGTCTCACCTAGTTTGGAACACACTGCTTACAAATCTGGCTGGAAGAATGGACTGCACAGGATCTCTTTTGGCTACTTACGTTTGACTTTGCTATTACGAATGTTTGTTATACACACATTTAAGGTTTACAGTAATTTCCTCTGGAGTAACAGAGGCTTGGTGCCAGAGCCATTTTAAGCCCGTGTAGTGTTTGCCTGCTGAAATCTCACTTCTGCAGGGATTGTTCATGCTGCAGAGTGAATGTGATGTAAGCCATAGCCTTTAAAGTATAATTAGAAATACACAGAACAATCTCCTGTTCACATCATGGTTTAATATGAACCTGGGCAGGCTTAAAAAAGGCAAGAATAACGGAATGGATCCTCTTTGGTACCATCTCCCTGGCAAAGAACTTGTAATGACAGACGTCAAATTTTTCTGTGTTCTGTGGTTAACATTTAGACTGCTGTGCAAGGATCTCCTTGCTTCCTAAGGACTGCAGAGCAGCTGCATTTACTGGAAAAGCACAGAGAAGATCACAGCTTTTGCTGAACTGTCTTTTGCAAAATGGGATGCTGAATGCAGGTATCCCCAGTGGCCTTGGTGCTCTGCATTCCCACGGGCTGGCAAACTCGGCCACTGGCAGGCAGGAGTGCTTTGCAGTCAGGTGGAGAATTACACCAGGAAACGTAATTTAAGTCCAGCTGGACACTTTCTTTTCCCTGTACATTCAGCTGCCCGTGATTTGCCTCATCTGTTCCCTGCCAGACTCTACCACAGTGGACAATTTTGTTCCTTAAAGGAGCACTTTGGCAGCCTTGCTGACTTTATGCACAGCTAGGTAGTAAACACTGGCTCTTGTGCCTATAGAGTTTTAGCGTGATGCATTTACCTCGCCAATTCTTGTTGACTTTTATTAGAAAACCTGCCAATAAAATACGGAGTGCTCAGTGGAAACCAGGAAACATGCAACACCAGAGAGCTCACCTTCCTGACCCAGTGCGGCATGGTGTGAGTGCTTGGGGAGCGGTGGTGGGTGTTGATGACGATGACCGTGATGATGATTGAAGTGATGACAAACACCATTGTAAACAACATGTATTTGCCTATCAGAGGCACTGCACTGGAGGTGGAGGGAATCAACTCCACGATGACCAGCAGGAACACAGTCAAAGACAGCAGGACAGAGATGCTGAGAGTCATTTTCTCACCTGCCATGCAAAAACCCACAAAAAACCAATCAAAAAACAATAACAAAAATTGCTGCTCTTGTCATTCAGTACAGAGTATTTACCTGAGAAGACTGGATGTGGACAATGGCTATTCACACCAGTACAGGTGTGTGCATCTGGAGGGCTATGATCTCTCCCAGCATCCAGAGCAGTAACTAGGCTGGCCAAACCGGAGAGCCTAACATAGCATCAGCTCCAGCATTAAGGTGGGAATCACCAGGAATGGCCGGGCTGAGGTATTGGTGATGGATAAGGAAAGCTTACTTGCCAGGAGCATTTCATGGGCTGTACATTTTGAATGATGAAGTATATGCACCTGATAAATGCTCACTCCACAACCTCCGGGGGTTTGCTTACCTTACTCTCTGGCAGGCTCTTGCTGGGCAGAGCGGGCAGACAAAAATCACATCTGACACCAGAGGTCAGTTGCTATTTGAGATCTTCCGGTGTGCAGGATGTCAAAACTGAACCACAAAACATGATTCACACATCTTTCTTTCTGTCTAGTTCAACTTTCTACAAAGTTTTCCACCAAAAAAAACCCCACGTCATGTATCTCCTGCAGAAAGAGCTTAATGAAATTCAGCACTATAAGAACCTGATACAAGGTAAAATGGATGAAGCAGAGGAAATCGTTGGAGTGAGAAAGAGCTGCTCAGCAGGTACAAAGGAGGCCAGAGTAGGCCAGGATTACTCTTTGTGTCACACAAGGTGATGTGCGTGAACAGACAACAAGCTCTCTGCTCTAACACAAAGGATCATAGAATCATCAAGGTTGGAAAAGACCTCTAAGATCATCAAGATCAACCGTCACCCCAGCACCACCATGCCTGCTAAACCATGTCCTAAAGCGGCACATCCACACGTTTTCTGAACACCTCCAGGGATGGGGACTCCACCACTTCCCTGGGCAGCCTGTTCAACATGGTGCAGAAGGGCCTCAGTCATGTCCATCTGCTCACTTACTCCCAACGTACTAGCACACTAACTACCTGCCTATGGCCAAATGCAAAAAACAATCTCTGTTTTGCAGAAGTTAACTGGATAGTTAATCAGTGATTTCTGTGGGAAATCAGCCCAATTTATTTATATCAGTAGTTTCAGCTTTCAGCGCTTACCCTTTTTTTGCAGAATGTTTAGAGCCATTATTTTAAGCTGAAATGTCCAATTTTAGTGAGTTCAAGTTGGCTGGTGATTTCAAATCCTGAGAATTTCTCAGAAACTTGTTAGAAGAGCAATTTCTGTGGCAGTAGAATGAATAAATTTACGTACCTGAATCTGTGGGGAGGTAAAAAACAAACCCAGTTAAAAAGGAGAAGAGCAGGCAGGGAATGATGACATTCACGATGAAGTAGAGAGGCAGGCGCTGCATGAGGAAGTGGTATGTGATATCCAGGTAAGGGGTGTCAGGGCAGCAAGCGTAGTAAACCCAGTGCTTCCAGCCGCGGTAGTCCTTCATCACCCACTCACCGCTCTCCATGAAGTTACTCAGATCTGGACGATCACTCTCCTGACAGCAAAAAGCCCCAAATTCTTAATATTAGATGTTCTGAACAAAATCAAAACTTGGCAGTCACTCAGGAATAGCATTCCCGATAGCTTAGGCACTTCATGCATTTTTTGTGAGCAAACCACTCTTGTCCGTGTTATTTTGCCTTGGAATATCATCCTCTACGCAGCATTCAACAAAATGTTTTACAGAAACAGTCAGGGATAGTCGACTAAAGAGAAGGACTGGTTAAATATTTACAGATAGGAGACATTCCTGAGGGAAAAGGGAAAGAATCCTTGGAAATGTAAAGTCACGAGCAGAGAAAAAGCACCCCCCAAAAAAACAACAAACCAAACAAAAGCAGAACAGGCAGCATCATAAGGAGTGGTGTGAAAGCTGTCAGAGGATGGATAGGTAGGAGACTGCTAGGGCGTAGGAATTACACGTATGCAGAATTTTAGAAGACAAACCAGGAAACTCTGTGCTAGATCTACAAACAAGGATTTTATATTTTATGGGCAGTGCCTGCTTGTTTTTCAGTCAAAACAAGGTTATCTTTCATTCTGCATCTGAGATTTCCCTAAAAACATATCCAGGCCTTTCCCGATTACAAACTCCTTGCTTACCGGGTTGATAACCACCACTGTACCATCATACGTCCATGTTCCCAGCTTCATACTGCAGTTCTGCTCATCAAACGGGAAGTGCGTGACTATAATTTCACAGTAACTCTTAAAAATAGCTGGCGGTGTCCAGGTGATCAGGCCCGTGTGCTCCAGAAGGACTTTGGTGTATTTAACGATGGCAAAATCGCCATCTGCACTGCAAAAGGAGCGAGGACATTAGCAGCAGTATGGGCAGCATAATTAACATCGTCACAAAAGGATTTCTCCGTCTGTGGGTCAACTGGTTGCCCCCAGCGCCATTGTGCCTGCTCCTGGAGAAGCTTGTGCTGAGGTGTGCTACCCACTGAGCAGACGTCGTGGGAAGGCAGCCCCATCAGAGTGGTGCCCTGGGCAGAGCTACCCCTCCCTCCCCAGGCAGCTGGCACCCCTTACTTGTTGTAAAGAACAAGGTCTGGCCGCCAGATATCGTCTGAGGGGATGCGGATTTGTTTCACGCCGCCGTAGTCGTCTGGATTCCACTTGAGGTTGACGTCTGTCCATTGCTAAAGAGGGAGGATTTCAGCCACTGAGAGACTCTTCCAGCACTGCTGGGGGTAGTTTTGGTACTTCCTAGAAATATGCACCTCCCTTGCTTTGGGACATGCAGGTAAGCATAAACATCTGCTAGTGGGAGCCCCAGCTAATTTTTTACTTTAACTTAAATTTTGATTTGAGAAGATTATTAAAAAAAAAAGAAGATACTGTAAAAGATAAATATACCAGAAGTCTACTGTTTGAAATGCAATGCAATAAAATGCTTTTCTTCAGGCTCTTAGTGTCTACTTGAGACCCCAGAGAGAAGACATGCTCTGGTAGCTGACCCACCTGTCATAGCGGCCCCTGAAAGTACAACGGAACAGTTAATTCCTGGCTGTGTCCAGTGCATTTATTTGAATTGGAAGAAATTTTTAGCAATATTTAGAGTTACCTGTTTCAGGCGTACGTTGGTTGTCACTATCTGATTTACTTCATCCTAAAAGAAAAAGAAAGAAAAGAGGGCAGTAGCAGCACATATCAGGGCTAAAGGAGAAAAACTGTTTCCTTCGAAAAATGACACTGTTTGGCACTATCATGTAAGCCAGAGGTTCAACATGCACCACACATTCACACCATACCACGTTAATAAGCTGAATGAGCTGCAGCCCGACAGTGACAACGACGGCGTCCCGATGGTCCTCCACTGGGCGCACCACCTTGTTATAGTCCTTGAACAAGTCCTCGACGAGGCGAGTCTCGTGTTCGTAGCACAGGGCCAGCCCAGCTGCAGAACAGCGGGGGTGGCATCAGCGAGATGTGACAGGGAACGGGCTACAGCACCCGCAGCCTGAGGTGAGCACAAAGGAAGCCCTGCCAACAGCGAGCCACTGGCGGTGGGTTAACGCCGAGTCCTCTGGGTGACTCCTCGTTTCAGGTGTGCATTTTATGTATCGCCGGTGCCGTCAGCAGGGCTAACTGCCTGTCTGATCCAGAGGTCAGTTTAGGAGTAAGGCAATGACAGCCTCCAACCAGGAGAAGAACAAAACCAAACAGGCACGATTGTGGACATCAGACTGAGCATTAGGATTCTCTTCCAGGCTCTCCCAACCTGCAACTGTGCTTACATGCAACACTTGTGGACAGTTAAGTGGTGAGAATACCCGTAATCAGGGATTTCTAACATCGTCTTCTCCACCTTCAATTCCACGGACTTGCCTGTAAGAGTAACACTAAAAGACAGGGCCGAGCACAACAGCCATTGAGGAGAAAGCACCATCCAGGTTCCCGCCCCACAGACGACCAGACAAACCCCGTTTCCAGACAGCCTATTGCAGAGCAAGCGGGCACATCATGTGCTAAAGCCTGTGGCTACTTCGCTGTTACAGGGGAGTGAGGCAAATGGCGGCGGGGCTCGGGGATGTTTTTGTACGTGCCCTTTCTTAATGGAGTGAGAGGGCCCAGAACAGCTGAGCCTTGTCGCAAGCGTTTTTGGCAGATCCCATGCTTGTCTTCCCTCTCTCAGTTTGAATCCTGGGCCGTTGCAGTCAACGAGAATTTTGCTGTGGACTCCAGCATAAGCCAGGATTTCCCCTCGTTTCCTAACTGACTTTTCATCAGCTCCTTTTATATAGTTGAGCTGAGATGCCAAGGATTCTGCCTCGGCCTCGTCCTGCCATGAGATGATATTAAAATACTTGGATGCCATTGAGAAAAGCTGACTGCTGCAGACAAGCACGGCTTTCTTCCCCTGCCAGGAGACTGGGCTGGGGTGGGCAGGAGTCGTCTGTCAGTGTTTAAGTTATGATCACAGCATCATATCTAAGTCAAGCTCTTTGCTATGCTTTATTAATCCAATTAAAATCCTTCACATTGCTACCTTCTGGTGTGGCTTCATAAAAATTTGTTATACTGTTTGAATTTGGTGAGCAGTTGTTAGGATTACAAAATACTGATTCTTTTAAGGCACAGTTTGAAAAGAATTATCCTGGCACAACACGTGCAGCTGCAAATCAGTTCTACCCCCTTGTCAATAGTCCCACCGATTAATGAAATTTCTTCAAGCCATGTCTACCAGATCCTTTTACACATTTTGAAATACATGCAGCACTAGATTAAATGGGAACGAGACAAAAAGATGACGGGGAGAAAAACAATTAAACACAAGAACTTCTCACTTCAAAATATCTGGTGTCTGAAATTATAAATATCTGAGCTATTACCAATGCACTCCAAAGGTTAAACTCCAAAGTTCAACCATTTGGTGTGTTCATAAAACCTTCTCAGTGGGACAGGCTGCTCCCAGAGCACACACTCGCTCAAACCCGTGGACACAGAGCCCCGGTCCTGCATGCTCAGGAAGGAGCCGAGCCCCACTCCAGGCAATGGCTGGCACACCTTTACCTGCGGAGACGAGGAGAAGAATGCGATGGACCTTCATCACTCCAGCTCCCTCTCGGTGCAGTCATACAGACAGGGACACGCACAGCACGCCTTTAAGGCCTCTTTGGAGGAGGGCTGGGCTGCCTCCTGCTAGGGTGCCAGCGAAATATAACCGCTGCGGTATTATTTACAGCAGCTGTTTTGGGGAACGACAGCTGAGGGCCACTGTGCCGCCGGGCTGGAAACGGGAGCACAATGTGTTTCACCATTCAGGTATCTTCTGCAGTTTACAGGAGGTCGTTTTTTTCTAAGTGGCAATGTGATCTGTGACTTAATAGACAAATAAATATATAAATAAAGGAAGAATTATCCGTAGAGTGACTGAACATGTTGATGAGATCTCATAAACTTCCCAAGCTGAAGACCCAAAGCTGCGCATCACCCTTTGTGACCACAGCAACTTGCCGGTCTGGGGTTTTGTTTCCCCGAGGAAAAACAGATTGCAGTACTGTATTTCTGCACCCTCACCAGCATACAGACTGTGTGCTGGGATGAGACTGCTGCCTTTGCTTTGCAGGTGGATGAGAAATCTTGGAAGAAGTGAACAAATACATTTGAGAGAGACCCATCTCCTCGAATCCACTGAGATTTTCAGAAGGTACTCGGTAGGTCTCCCCCATGAAAGCTGTTAACTAACCTACATAACCTGAAGTAAGAGGGAAACCCCTCCCATAGATACCTATAGACTTACTGAACTGTGAAAGGCAAATGGTAGGAATATGATTCGTTTCTGTAGCAGGGCAGATCCAATGGATTCCTGCAGGGTGTGCTAGTGCTTGCTCATTATTGCCATAAATCACCTGGAAAAAGGGTGAAAAGCAAGGTGTTTGGTAATAATACTCAGTTATTCAGGCTAGCAAAGAAAACAATCAGCTATAAAGAATTTATATATATATTTTTTTATATATAATATATATGTATATTATATATACATACAAACATACGAGATACATATATATTATATATATAAAATATATATCTCATATATATATATATAATATGTCTCATATATATATATATGAAATGACCTCCTCTGAGCTCACCGATATCGCTCAGGAGCAAAGTCTTGAGATAGACGACAGTTCTGTGAAGCGCTCAGCAGAGAAAAGCAAGTCCATCAGTTCCTAGGAAAGGAGATGAAGCAAACAGGAAAGATGCTGCTACAAATTCATGGTGTCCTGAGTGCTCTTTGCAGTTCTGGACCTCTGGTTTCAAAAGGAGACTTGGAAAAGGCCCAAGAGAAAGTGACAACAACATCCACGGTGCAAACTGGTTTCCGTACCTGGAACAGATGGATAGTATGAACCTTCAGTCTGGAAGAGAAGCCAGAGAGAGAAGGAGCTTTGGTAGGTTCTGTAAAATCCCAAACAGTCTGGAGAATACAGATTTGGGTTCACTTGCTCTCCCAGTGCGAAAAATAGAGGGCATCGAGGGAAACTTGAAGTTGGCAGGCTCAGCCAAGACACTCCTTCACCCAGGGTGGCTGCAGTGGAACTCGGTGCCATGGGAGTGTCTGGTTGCCAGAAATTTGTGTGTATTCAGAAAAAATAGTTTGATAAATAAATGTCATGCTATTAAATAAACAAAAAAATTCAAGAAGTCTGTCACAGAAGCCCCAGAGTCACAAGTCCCAGGAGGCTGGGGTAGTGTCCTGGGGAAATATTGCCTACTGCTTAGGCTGTTCCTGCACTCTTCCCTCGGCCCCTGTTCTTTGGAGACAGGACATTGCACTGGGTGACCTGCCACAGCCATCCTTACACACTGCTCCAAATTTCCATCTCCAGAAAACACTCTCCACAAAAACCTGTCTTAGCTTTGCCTCTGCGTGACACCAGACGTATTTTCCATTTCTTCTGGATACCCTTTGTGCTGTCTGCCAGCTGGTTTGGTGTTTCGTGCTGGATGCCTTTGTTACTATTTTTATTTATTTATTTTTTTAAATCACTCCCCCTCACCCACTCCCCCTCCACTAACTCAGCATTCAGCCTCCGCATTTACATTTATCCTCCAGCAGAAACTCTCCATCCACACGTCTCTGGCCGGTGCAGTGGCCAGCAGCGCCCATTGTTGCAGCTATCTGATTTCAAACAAGCGGCTCGGCTGCTTCCAACCTTTATCCCGGGCCGGGCAGCTGCCGTGCCCAGCAGAGATACAATTGCACGGAGGCACGGCGAGAATGCCCACGATGCCCCTCCGGACCCTCTCGGGGTCTCTCAGAGCATTCCTGCCCATCCAAGGCAGGGCTGGCAGGTTCCCCCCAAAACAGATGTAGGAGAGGGTTACCATGGTCTTTGGTGAATTACAGTTCTTGGGTAACAGAAGTTTCTGTCCCCCCTCAAAAGGAAAAAAAAAAAAAAAAAAGGCATCTAGCTGCTTGGAATGGGCAGGATCTGTAGGGCCCCAGAAAGTCTGCAGCCTTCGCGTGGGTTATTCCTCTCGCAGCTGGGCTGACCCGAGCTCAGGCCCCCGACCTGGGAGCCAGCTCCACCGCGCTGCCTGGAAGCCAGAGCTCCCATGGGAAGAGGCAGGAGCAGGTCTTTGGAGAAGGTCTTTGGGGAGCGGAGTGACAGCCTGGCTGCAAGCAACGTTCACTGGCAGAGAAACAAGACTGTTTCCCTCCCAAAAAAATCATGGCAATGTGAGCTCCTGTGGTTAAATATGGACAGAGATGTGAATGCTGCTTCTTGTTAATGGGGGAATGTGACCCGTCATGACCGAGGCGAAAAAGCAAGGGGAGGGGATGAGCTATACTGAGTGCCTGAATTTGATCCCTTGCTAAGAAGGTTTGGGGTTTTTTTTTGCCTTCAGAGTATTCAGATATGGTTTTTTGACAACTAATTTGTTCCCGCACAGAAAAACCCTTTTCGCGACTATCCAAGCTTTCTGTCTTGGTTTGTGAGTCTCCCCCCTGACCTCAGACCAGCCCCCTTCCCACAGTGCCAACCTGGCAGGCCAGGTCTCATCCACATCGGTTGGAAAGAAGCAGAACTCCCCGCTAGCTGCCTTTCGGCCATCGCTCCTCTCATTCATCTACCAGGGACAAGTGCTGCGGGGGCTTCTGCCCGCTCCAGCCTGAACAAATACCACTGCGGGCAAGTCTCTTCGGCAGGGTGCTATCGTACAGCCACGTTGCAAGTGAGCAGAATACCTCACACTTTTGACAGAGTGAGGAATACAACATTTTCACCAAAATCTTTGTTGCAGAATTGCATGCATAAATGCAATGCCTGACTAGGAAGATCAGATGCAGGAGGCTCCAACAGCTGCAGGGACTGCAGAGCCTGCATGGGGGAAGCAGAAGTGGAATTAATAAAAAGAATAGAGGAAAAGTAGATATTACATCAGGGAAATTAAAGGCACAAAAGCTGAAAAATAAGAACAGTGTTAATTTGGGTTTTTAGCTTCCAAATGCAGTATATGCATTTTTTAATGCATTTTGGTATCAGAAAAATGTCTTTACCGGTGACAGTAGATTAGGGCAGCACTGGATAAGAGAAGGCAGATGGTTGGACAAGTAATTTGTGAGTTTGCCATGTATTTGTTACCAGATTGCCCCGGTCGCAGACAGCACAGCACACGTGTCCCGCTGGAAGCCATCTCAGCACCGTTGCCACCAGATGGCAACAGATGGCCAGGAAAGGCGCAGCGGACACACGGCGGGCGTCTGCGACCCATGGCGAATGATCCCTAGCAAGAGGAAAACAGCGGGAGTCAATATTCCCAAGAAGTAATGAGTTCAAGGAATTAACGACAGTCTTGAGATGCTGATGGACTGTACTTGCCCTGTTTATTCCAGCGCCCATAAGAACATGCCAAGCATTCCGTCAGTACGTATTGACAGATAGGATTTAATGCCGCAAAACAAGAAATTCCAAGCTGCAGTTTTCCATACTGAGACACAGCTCAGCCATCCTGCAAATACGTTTTATCTCTACGGATGTTTGTAGCAAATGTGTTTTCAGCATATCTTTTCTTTGTTTTCTATTACACAGGCCAAAGGAATGAAAAATACCCAAACCTCACTCAAAAGCGATCTTAACACCTGCAGTTACAGAGCTTGCATACGACAGCATACACATGGTGCACATTTATCTAATGAGAAGGATGCTTCTGAAAAAAGGACTTGAGTCTGGAAAGAAAGAGAGGAGCAAGGAAAAGGTCCACAGTCAAATAGCGAAACCACAACCACAAAACACTTTGTTAGATGGGTGGCACAAGTGTTAACCTATGCAGGTGCGGAGAAACACGGCTCCCCTTTAAACAGGCATCAACCCTCACGGCCACGCTGCTCAGACAAAGATGACACTGCCAACAGAGACTCATTTACCAAGCTCACGCAAGGCAGGTGCAGCAGTGAGAACAGAGACCAGCATTAACTGAAAACACAATCGGCTGTGGTGACCGGCACAAGCTGACCAGCCACAAAGCACCAGAGGAATCGGTAAGAAGGCTGCAGCTTCGCGTTGTCTTTCTGTTATAGAAACTCCAGGAAACTAGCCCTGGAGCTGAATAAAGTTGCTGAATTCATCTCCAGCTATCATCCCTGAAAAGGTCCCTTCTAGCATTCGTACCTGAGTACAGGGGCTTATCTCTGGGACCTGGGTGAGTCACGCTGGAGAGCCAAACAAGGCAATGAAAGAGGACAAGTCCATTAGATGTGAATTTTGTATTTATTAAAAACTCTGCCCTTCTCCAGCAGCACGAGTCACCAGCTGAAAAATGGACTCAGCCTTGTACAGACCACTACCTCTCCTGAACTTCATCTGCAACCCCCAGGCAGGATTTTTCTCTCCGCTGATGCAGAAAAACTCCACAAAGCACAACAGTCTGGCAGCTGATACTAAAACTGGGCAGAGAGGGTGGCCTTGGTGTCAAAGCTGGGATCAGGTGGGCACTGCCAGCTCTGCCACATCCTGACAGCAGAGACGTCCAAGGCAATGCTTGAACAAGCGCTGAGCACCCAGGTGGTCTCCTGGGAAGTGTCTGTCTCTGGAGACGGCATTATCTCATCACATTATATTTTGGGTACGTATTCTGATGCTGATTTTCTTTTGCAAGTATATAGTTGAGTTACTACCAATGCAGAAAGTAGAGCCTGGTATTGCCTGACTTCTGGAAATGCATATAGATCATATATCATATCATACCCCTACTCTGTTTCATACAGCGGCTTTGCCAAGCGGGACCACAGAGAGCATTTAGCCTGAAGTACATCTCCGGATGCTCACGTTTACGTGTTTAAATACACATATCTGTTTTTACATGCAGATGACTCTCCATTGGAGTGACTGCAGTGCAGACTGTTCATGTTTAGCTTTACACAACAGCAAGCTGCTTGTTCAGCTCCTGTGAGGTCTGACACATTTTGGCTGGTATTCTGCAGCTCAGAGTCTTCCTGAAGACATGGGGGGCGGGGGGGGGCAAGCAGGTTTCCACTATGCAGCCAGTGGAAAGAAGGACTGGCAGTGTGGGAAGTATGTTTTAATGCTTGAAAGCTGTTGCACTGGTTAGCCGCTTCTGTTATCCCGTTCACAGGTGGGAAAAAAAGATAAAAATCACATTTTAGCTCTTAACTGAGACAGGTTTTTCTCTGATTGCTGGCCCATAAGGTTATAATTGACTACCACCCCTTGGCAATGTCATCACCTCCAAATACAAAAGCTATTAAGTCCTGGAACATGGAGCACCCCACAGCACATTCCCCACACAGCCCCGGCTACGGGCTGAGAGCACAAACACCCATCTGGAGGTCATCTGCTTCCCGTGGAGAGCCCGCGCAGCGGTCAGAGGCAGGCGAGCTCAACCATCCCACATCACACCTGCGGCAAGTGCAGCTAGGATAAACTTTTGCGACCCTGAGAACGCCTCTGCACCTCTGCAACCCTGCGAGAGCCCTGGGATATCCAGCTCTGAGGTGCAGATTCTCTCATTGCTAGTATTAGCTAGATAAACACGCAGAAACAAGTTTATTTTATTTTTAACTCTGCGACGAGGCCGAGCGGCAGAGCACTCTCTCCCTTCGCACACAGCACTTCCCCTCCCTAAGCCCTCGCTGATCCCAGAAAACACGTATCGGAGATCTCTGCAAAGCATCCCTCGCACCTACAGCTGCAGTGCTTGCCTTTAAAAAGTCAACATTCACCTCACCGTGCTGTCTGAGCCATCACAGTGTTTTAAAGCAGGAAACACCATCCCCTACCCGCGCTGCCCATTAGCTCCCCGGGACGGATTTGTGCTCCTGCACATGGCACGCTTGGATTTGTTGATGTGTGCTTCACCTGGGACTGACCTCGTGCCAAAACACACACTTTTATTGCTCATGCTGGGATCTTTGCCAGCACACGCACAGCATTTTGTTGGTAATTAGTGGAAAATACTGACTTCTGTGGGTCCTGGTGTGTAACTCTCACCTGTCACATGAAGTTTGTTTTGCCTCCTTGGCAGGCTGCAAGGGCTTTGCCACCTTCCCCTTGTGCTGGACAACAGAGAATTTACAAGCTTGTGTTTGTGACTGACAAAACAGAAAAACAAAAACACACCCTCAACTCAAGAAACAGCTTCAAAGTGATAACTAAAGCATCAGCCCCCCCGGCTTCGGCGCGCATTTTGCAGCGCGCAGTGGCAGGAGGGCTGGGGGCTCGCAGCGGCGAGGCACCCCTGGGTGGCACTGAAGGTCTGGCCGGAGCGGGGAGGTGGTTCCCACTCCTCTGACAGCCCGTGCCAACTTCGTACTGAAGCCAAATTCCATATTTCCCTGCTCACCAATATTTGGGGCTTGACAGGCGTTCAAAGCACCCCACTCCAGGCCGCTGGGGGAATATCTGGGTAACACAGAGCACAGCCGTGTCCGTACGACACCAGCAGCGCAGGAGCAAAGCAGTGCAAGCAACAGCCACGAAAGAGAAACGGGCATTGAAACAAAGTGCAGAGTTCCAGCTCGATGATTCTTAACGAAGCCTGGTTTTCAGACTAGCCTAACAGTGAAATTCATCCTCCTAGCAGAC